>NW_006239009.1:1524342-1534451 GCF_000226075.1 Solanum tuberosum | reverse complement strand
CGAAAGGATAACTAGTAGCTATCAAATAAAAACAAAAGCAAACATATACTACTTTAATAACTGCTGAAACAAAATTCAGTGACTTCCTAATTGTTTACATCTAATCTTTTATGAATTGAACAATAAGGCCAACAAAGATTGACCCGTGACATTTTATTTAACTCAACAAGAACATACACATACTTATACCAATATCAAACCTTTTAACAAGGCCAAACTTCAAGGACTTAAAAAGATTGAAAATACATGCAGAACAACATGCCGAGATGATCAGAAAAGAGAAATAGGCAACAACTTTGAAAGCAAACTACAATCTGGACAGTAACATGACTTCACACCTTATAAGCTTAATTACAAACAGTGGGCATTTTTGACTAAAATTTAGGCAGATGGAAACATAAATTCGATTCGTAGAATGATCAGGGGATTTGACAACAAGCTACTACGTACATCAGCAAAACAAAAACACAAACAACCTTCACCTTAGTTAGCTTCAAGATTCTATCCTTATTTTGAAAAGAAAGCATCATTAACAGTAGCAAAACTGAATGTAAAACCTGGGCTTACAGACAATGAAAACGAAGAACAGAGATTCTACGACATATCGAAGAGGAGTCATCGAAAAAGGATTCAAACAAAGGAACAAATAAGCGACAATACTAAATACTAAACGACAAAACCCAACTTCCACATTAATATGAATCAAGGAAATCCATTAAGAACACATATATAGCAAATTGAAGTCATCAGTTCTCATCTACAAACAACAGTGACACAACAACAGAGTAGCGAGACATATCAGAAATAGAAGAAGACGAGGAGAAGATTATGAAGGAAACGTTACCTTTCTCTGGGCAGCGACCAGACAGTGACCAGCTTGGAGACTACTTCACCACCAAAATAAGATTTCAAGAATTTCGTCGAGCAAAGCAGAAGCAAGAGAGGTTAGAGACTAAACAAAATTTGAAAAATATTCAAAATCAGAAATTAGAGCAAAGTAGAAGCAAGCGAGTGCACTACGTTTAATTTTGGCATATCCTTGATAACCACATCCCGTTCCCCAGTTGTTTTTCACCAAATGGAACTCAACGCCCTCCTCTTCATTGCACCAGAAGCTCACCGAACAGATGAAAAAAAAAGAAATTACCAAAGGCAGAAGCTCACCTTTCACCTGAGGATGAAGGAGACAGGAGCAATTTCACCTTTCGCCTGAGGATGAAGGAGACAAGAGCAATTTCACCTTTCACCTGAGACGGGAGCCATTTCACCTGAGATGGGAGAAATTGAAAGGAGAAGGAGACGGAGATTTCACTAAGAGAAATTTTACCTGATACAGAGCTTTCACCAAGAGCTTTCACCTGATACAGAGCTTTCAGCAAGAGCTTTCACCTGATACAAAGCTTTCACTAAGAGCTTTCACCTGAGCTTCCGCTAGATGGGAGCTTTCACTAAGAGAAAATCCTATTTTTTACGGATAGTAATTTTTTGTTTCCTTTTTGTGTTTTCTATGGCCTGATGACTTGGTTAAAAAAATTGCAACAGACTTAACGACGGATTATGACATCCGTTGCTACTAAATAAATATAATTATTTACATTAAATTTTAGCGATGGATATTTCCGTCACTACAAATTTAAATTCCATAAAAATATATTTATAATTCTAGCAACGCTTTTTCGTCACTAATTCCGTCGCGGAATATTAATAAATTTGTAACACCTACTTTGTTGCAAAATCCGTAGCGAAAATTAGGGCGCCAAAGTTTCCCGCTATTTTTTAGCGACAAAAACATATTCCGTCGCTAATCCGTCGCTATATTATAACTCAAAAAATTATTTGTAACTTTTGCAACGAAATGGCTACTTCGTTGCGAATCCGTTGTTATATAGTGACGGAAATTAATTCGTCGCTAATATCCGTCGCTAAACACTGTTTTTTTTTATAGTGATTGTAGAAGAAAAAACCAAACTCTAATAGTAATCTCATGTCCCCACATAAAGAAGGTTGTGGTGCTGAACGTGAACAAATTTAAACAAAATAAAACTCACTGTGAATCACATATTTTCATGACAGAATCTGTTTATGCTATAAAGCAATTTATAGGAGTGGGATGGTCTTGAGTTTGAACTCTATGTTGGCATAAAATTTGTATGAATTTGGTATATTTGTGAACCACACATGTTGAAACTTGAATATCTATATTTATATATTCATTGGCATAATGAGATGTGACCTGACCTTGTTAATGTATATATAGAGTATACTTTTTATTTCTACAAAATGTATTTTGTCTTTATTGATGGCATAAAATTGGTAAATTGTATGTATATATAGAGTGTTCACAATTTGAATTAAATTGATATGATTTTGGTATACTATGTGTATATATTTTGCATGAAGCTGGTATAATTTTGGTATATCTTTTTGTATGTTCTCAATGGTTATAGTTGGTATCAAATAAAAATTATATTTCATGAAATTGATATATTGTGTATATACACTTGGCATGAAGTTGGCATGAATTTGGTATATTTTTGTGCTTGTTCTCACTGTTCATAGTTTGTATCAAATAACAATTTTATTTCATGAAACTGATATGAAATTGATATACTTTGTGTATATATATATATAATGGTGTGTATAACATTGGTATAATTTTGGCATGAAGTTAGTACGAATTTGGTATATATTTGTATATGTTCTCACAGTTTATAGTTTGTAACATTTATATATAATATTTCAGGCTAGAAAGATATATACCTGCTGATCTTCATACACAAATATGAAGGGTTTTGCCGATCTGAAGAAATTCTCAAGCAAAGAGCGAATTTGATGGACCACGCATACCAAAAGAGCTAGCCTACTCTTTGTCAAGTCTATTTATTTTTATTTTTTTTGTATATAATGGAGTGTATATAATTGGTATAAGTATTATTTATGGATTGTAATATTGAATTTAGAGGATATACTTTAGATTATATAATGAATGAAATTGGTTTATAAAGTGGTTTCATGTATGTAATATATGTATATAATGTCTGTGAAAATTGGTATGCAAACTAGTGATTACCAAATTTTATATGTTAGTAACTATTTTAGTGGATGAGAGAGGTGTACAAACTGATATCTATCAATTGTAATGTTCAATTTAGGTTATATTGATTTGTATGCCAATTTCATACCCTATCATACTTGTTTTAATTAAGAATTTATATTATGTATCTCCCTATTGAATCAATATTGAATGAACTGTACCCTATTTCATACTGGAAAAAAAAAGAGAAAAAAATATTTTACTTTTCAAAATTTATATAAAAAATAAATAAATAAATTTAAATATCATAGATGAAAGTAGGGTTGTGTATCTGTTGGTTCGGTTCGATTTTGGAATTTATCGGTTTTACTTATTGGTTATTGATTTGTAATCATGTTAAACCATTATGGAATCGTTAAGATCAATTTATCGGTTAGTGATCGTTATCGGTTCGGTTATCGAGCTAACTGTTAACAGTTCACACAATTTTAATTGAGAATTACTAATGGACTAATCAGTAATTAACAGTAAGCAGTAGCCAATAGTCACCGATGAACTTTTCCATGTTAGTCCATTACTACATAAAACTTAATAAAACTCCATATTAACCTGGATAGAGATGTCAATACTGCCCAAACTGACAAACTCGAAAGGATTCCTCATAACAACCAAGCGAATTTTGATATGAACTATACAGATAAACCATTACAACACTACTAATGAAAACCATTAATGATCATAAGACCATTACTAATAAAAACTTTTTCATTGCAGATTGTAGTATTGCAATATTGTAGGTATATCTCAGTGACTCAATCATTGTAATGAGAAGATAAAAACAAAGAGTTACAATAAAGGAACCAACCATTTGAACCTCAATTTAGACACTTAGAGAATGATATTCAATATAATTGTCGGCGTGGGAGCAGTGACAGTGAATTAATGAGTGATGTCGCAGCTTTGATATATTATTGTGAAATTTGAGTGTCAACTATAAAGTCACTGTAAAGAGTCTGAAAACTGAAGGGTAGACCTAAAGGCTAAAAGTGTCTAAGGACTTAAGTGATATAAATGTAATTAATTAAACTTCTTATCGGGTTATCGGGACAACTGATTAGAAATATGGTCAAACTGAGACCAAATTGATAAGTCGATAAGAAGTTTATAGTACACCGAGACTTGAACCGTTAAGCCATAACCCGAAACATTGAGGTCAATTCGAATTTTTAGTTTTGGTTCAATTTTGCACAACCCTAGATGAAAGCATA
Organism: Solanum tuberosum; assembly: GCF_000226075.1. NCBI lineage: Eukaryota > Viridiplantae > Streptophyta > Magnoliopsida > Solanales > Solanaceae > Solanum > Solanum tuberosum. The sequence goes on along the minus strand of NW_006239009.1, from coordinate 1,530,149 downwards.
AAATTTGTATTGAAGATAAATAGGAAAGAAGGAAATAAAGTGTGTATGAAAATGTTAAAGAAAACATAATGTGGATATATTAAGGGAGAAAATTGTGTGAGAATATTAAGGAGAGATTTCAAAAATAAAACATATTTAAGAAATAAGAATACTAATTTAAACAAAACGATTTTCAAATAAAAAATAAAAAATAATACCAGTTTTTAAAACAATAAAGAAATCCTGGAAAGAAAGAGGAAAGAAAACTAAAATAGGAGATTATTACTATTAATTAGGAGATTAATAACAACCAAAATATTGTCCAATTAAATGAAGAAAATCAAGGATTGATATATTTTGTCATTTATAAAACACTATATTTAAGGGAAAATAAATTGTTATTTAATTGATTAAGAATTATTTTAATTCATTTTACATTTTTTTCATTTCTTAATTAATTTATTATTTGTTAGGTAATATTATATGTTGAAAACTAAAAAGTAGTGTTAAGATTAGTAATATTCACTCTTAAATGTGTCATTTATTAAATTTTCTCATAAATATTCTCTAGTTATATTTGTTAACAATATAATTATTTGTCTTTTTTTAATTTTAATTTTTTTTGTATAAATCCCTTTAGATTTCACGACTCGATGTGTGACAACATTTTATCTTTTAAGAGTGAACGGACCAGGGACTCGGAGCAAACATTAATAAGACAATTCAATTGTGATACGGTCAATTATATTCGATTTATGTTTCCTGTAGCCAGTCCGTAAATAAAATAAAGAAAATCAACTATTTGTTTCTAATGGTCCAACTTATAACTGTCTCTAGTGTGAATTGTGAGATTTTTTTGTTATAGTTCAAAATAAGTAAATTTAAAGTTTATGAGAATTGTTGAGGCCTTTTCATATATTAATCTTTTTTTAAAATGAGGTTTCTACCTACTTTATAATTTCAAGGTCAATAGTTTTTGGATAATCAAAATGGGGATTGGATCCTGTCTAGCAGGCATCCCCTTCAGCTTGTCCATTGGGCCTTTAAAATGCTTACACGTGTACACTTAAATGTTGAATGGACTGAATTAATTTTATTAATTAAAACCTTCTAACCACAGTTAATAACCTCTCTCCCTTCATCTCTCATGGTTAGACTATTTATCAATTTAGCATACACCAAAGAACAAGCAGGTATGGCAGCTCCGATGAGCCCGATTCCGATTGCCAAATCCTCACTTTTTTCTTCTTATAAATTAGAATATAATTGCACATATAAAACCCTATACCAAATTAAAGATTTGCTAGTTTAGAAAAACCTCAAGCTGCACACTTATAATCAGAGGCGAATTCAGGATTTTAAGAAAACGGGTGCACCATTGCTTTAAAGATAATATCAAAAAATTTATAATAACAATAACTAAGCGAGCAATACATAAAAATTACATTACCACAAAAAATATCACCAGTTTACAATTGTACTCGATGAGACTTCATATTTTGAAAACGATCTATAATAGAATCATTACTTACATTTTCAAATATCTTCCGCTCTATCTTACAAACTAAACATCCATTCAAAATATGTAAGTTTGAGATAATCAATTCTTTAGCTATTGATGATTTCCTATTATAAGTAATGTTAAGATTTTTTTAATATGAAAACCCTAAAATTAAAGTGATATATATATATATATATTTATTTATTTATCTTGTTAGTTTGTTTATTAAAAAGAGAAATCATAAACTAAAATTACCTTAAACTTTGACAATGATGATTTCTCTAAATTCTTGACTTGAAGTTGGAGACTTGAAGCTTCTTCTTTGTGTGGAAAATAGAAAACAAATTTGAAGAGAGAAGAAAAATATTGTTGGAACTTGGAACTTGAAAAGTGTGGGAAGGAAACTTTTGAAGTCTTTTGACTTTTAAACTTTCAGAATTTTAGCTTCTTTTTTTTTTTAATGAAAAAATGTGTTTTTAGTTAATAAAAATAAATTGAAGCGAATTGGGGCGTGCCTAGGATCGAACCTGCGACCTGTGAGTTGAAAATCTTGCAGTAGTACCAGTGAACCATCCAGCCATTTTGAGAACGGGTTCAACAAGTATTAATTTAGTATATTCTTTAATAATTATAGAAGTAATATATCGAGTTTAGTCGGATGACCACGGGTTCGGGTGACCCAAAATTAGTACATAAATTCGCCCCTGCTTATAATGACTATGTTGAAATCACCAAATTGTTCAATATTAAGGAAAATTGGAAACTTAATCAGTCTATTTGGATTGACCCATTAACTGCTTAGTGAATGGAAGAACGAATTTCAAGAATAGAACAAATCGAAAGTGGGTTCTTTAGGCGGAGAAGGTGGTTTAATGGTCGACGGTAATGCTAGTTGATTAACAAGAAATTATATAGAAGACGTGGAGATTGAGAGAAACACATGGTGTCGGCTGCAGCAGTCCACTGGTGTTAATTTAAGTCTATGCCACTCGAATTCCTGAAATTTCACAACATGAATATATCCATTGCTTTTTGTGTTATTTCTTCTCAGGAGATTTGGTAACACCAACAAAATGAGTCTTTGCCTCACGGAGAAAAGCATTTACCTTGACACCATGAGAGATGAAGGGAGAGAGAGGTTATTAACTGTGGTTAGAACATTTTAATTAATAAAATTAATCCAGTCCATTCAACATTTAAGTGTACACGTGTAAGCATTTTAAAGGCCCACTGGACAAACTGGAAGGGATGCCTACTGGACAGGATCCAATCCCATCAAAATGGTAATAATGAGTAACTTTTAATTTTATGTCCTTAAAGGAGCGTTTGATAGTTGGGTAGAAATATTAATTTTCATATAACTTATGCGATATTTGGTAGGTAGATAGGAAAAAAGTTGTTCATTTATAAAATTAATACGATGTTTGGTTAACAATTTAATTTAAAAATTTGCATAACTAAGACATATAAGTTATGAGAGAATTTATGTATTATTCTGTGCACGCTAGAATAACTAATTCATGCATAAAATAATGTATAATTTACATAAATCTCATAGTGTTAAAAGATAATTACATTATCTCCCTACTCTTTTTCAAATTACAAAAATTCCTAAATATTTATGAATTTCGGATACATTATTGGACTTCCGAATACATAGGGGATGGATGTATCTGAGAGGGGAGGGATGTGTCATAAAGGGGATAGGGATGTATTATAGAGGGGATAGGACATACGATACATGGGGGAGGGATGTATTCCCTCGGATACATAGGGGAAGGATGTATCAGAGGGGGATAGGAATGTATCCGAGAGGGGATCGAAGGGATTTATCCAAGAGGGAGAATAGGGATGTATCAGCAAGAGGGGAGTAATGTATCCGAGAGGAATTTTTGAATTTTTTTTAAATGGTAGGAAAATTTAGAGAATATGGTAAAATAAGATGTATATTCAGGGAATTTTTCATGGAATAACTAATCCACACATTACTATTAATACCTGCATTTAGAGGTGTCGAAAGTGCAGGTTGTGTCGAAATTGGAGATATTAAAATGAGTTGAAATAGAAATTAGTTTGGGTCATGACCCGCCCAAATTTACTTTGGGCTCAAATGAGTTGGGTTCAAATGAGCTAAACACCGGTTGAGTTATGACCAATTTGACCCGCTTAATCTCAATAATTTTAACATATTGTTTTTAAACTTTTATAACAACAATTGGAATTGCAACTCAAAAAAATAACAAAAATAAGTTACGAATGGATAGATAAATCCTACAAGATATAAAATAGATAGTAATTTATACCTTTTCAATATGAACATTAATGCAAAATAAAGAGTCTTATAATGGGTTGAAATTGGATATTAAAATTGGGCTCAATTTAAAATTCTTTAAAAATAGGTTATGACTTGAATGGGTTGAGATTGAACTCAATTTGGACAGATTGAACAGGTTACTTATATTTGAGCTCATTTTGACATCCCTACATGCAATAACACTAACCAACTATCAAACAACTCCTTAAATATTTTTTTTAAGAAGTGTTATACCCCACCAGTTCACTTAATAATATGAATCAGAAGGAGTAGTACCATTCATCTAACCAGATTAGGACACCTTTATTTAGTTTATTTATAAAAATTTAAATAGTTTACTCAGGACGGCGAATAAGTCGTTAGGTTACTATTATCAATGTGTTAGTTGTCCCAATATATGCATATATGGGCAGGTGAAAGGAATTTTCTAGTGAAATTAATAAAAGGAAGAAAGTCAACCATAACAACGGGAAAACATCTAATAAGCTTAGACCGAAAGATTACTATTATATGAATTAGTAAGTTTAATGGGAGAAGCAAGAATGTAAAAACCAAAAGGGCAAAAAATATATTGGCAAAATTTCAAAAGAGTAAATAAATTTTGGGATGAAATCAAAGGGAAAAAGGCGCATGATCCCTTTTTTTGGGATAAAGGGCAAGGCGCAATGGTTCATACACCTTTGGTTTCGATCCAAAATTTGTCTACCTTGAAATTTTAGCATTATTTTTTTTGTTCGAGGAGGCACCCCTTCTCCCGAAGTTACGGGGCTGTTTTGCCGAGTATGCGTAACTAAAAGCTAAGCAGTCAAATAGTTGCTTTATTACTCAAGGTTTATAAATCTTTATTTTAACTTGCAAAAGAAAAAGGCAAATTTAGAAGAAAGTAGCAATTTCAATATGTGTATTTATTTTTTTTGAAAATAAAGGGAACTTTTGGTATGTGCACATGCAGATATATATAATATTTTCTATACAGATGAAAACCTAGGCATAAACGTTCATGTCTAAAACAACCGGAAATGCAGCGAAGAATAATTAATGTCTTCAACCTCAAAATGGTGTTTCTTTGATGGTGCTGCAACAAGCGCCCTTCTTGCCAGCAACCCCATCACTTTCTCGGCCTTTATTAGCTCACCTGCACATCGAAGAATCGTTAATATCAACGTATTTAGGTTGTTGTTTGGTAAGGAAAGAAAAAACATGGATCCGATCCCTTACTAGTCTGTGTGATGACGACGAAAAATTCGCCATTTGCGGTGGCAGAAGCAGAGAGGCGGACAAGGATAGGGGTGACGATAGTAAGGACAGCCCAAAGGGACAATATCAAGACCAAGGTTCTCCCACTCATTTGTTTAACACTGAATTAATATTTCCTCCACAACATTATATATATGTTGTTGGGGTTGCTACCTCCAACAAGACCTTTAAACTAGCTGGCCATGTTTTAGGCAGAGGCGAATCCAGGATTTTAAGAAAACGGGTGCACCATTGCTTTAAAGATAATATCAAAAAAATTATAATAACAATAACTAAGCGAGCAATACATAAAATTACATTACCACAAAAATATCATCAGTTTACAATTGTACTCGACGAGACTTCATATTTTGAAAACGATTTATAATAGCATCATTACTTACATTTTCAAATATCTTCCGCTCTATCTTACAAACTAAACATCCATTCAAAAATTCTTCACCAATGCTATTCAACTTAATTAGTCACAAATTTAACTAGCAAATTTAAAATAAAATAAGAGAATCGCATATCTTTCACAATAAAAAATAAGGGAATCACACCCTTGAAAGTTCAAATAAAATAGAGGAATCACAATCTTTACAAATCTAACTAAAATAGAGAAATCACACCCCTTTCACATTTAACAATAAGAAAATCACACATTCATAATAAAAAGAGGACTTATGCCTCTTTTGCAATCACATAGAAGAGGAATCACACCCTTTTCACATTTAAAAAAAATAAGGGAATCACACCCCTTTCACATAAAAAAAA
>NW_006239009.1:1516606-1524312 GCF_000226075.1 Solanum tuberosum | reverse complement strand
AAAAAAAAAAGGAATCACACCCTTCAAAATTGATAATATATTATGAAACACATTCCCTACAAGTTACATTCGCAAAATATGTAAGTTTGAGATAATCAATTCTTTAGCTATTGATGATTTCCTATTATAAGTAATGACAAGATTTTTTTATATGAAAACCCTAAAATTAAAGTGATATATACATATATATGATTTATCTAAATTCTTGACTTGAAGTTGGAGACTTGAAACTTCTTCTTTGTGTGGAAAATAGAAAATAAATTTGAAGAGAGGAAAAATGTGGAAAATAGAAAACAAATTTGAAGAGAGGAAAAATATTGTTGGAACTTGGAAAGTGTGTGGGAAGGAAACTTTTGAAGTCTTTTGACTTTTAAACTTTCAGAATTTAGCTTTTTCTTTCTTTTTTTTTTAATGAAAAATGTGTTTTTAGTTAATAAAATAAATTGAAGCGAATTGGGGCTGCCTGGGATCGAACCTGCGACCTGTGAGTTGAAATCTTGCCATGGTACCAGTGAACCATCCAGCCATTTTGAGAACGGGTTCAACAAATTTTAATTTAATATATTCTTTAATAATTATAGAAGTAATATATCGAGTTTAGTCGGATGACCACGGGTTCGGGTGACCCAAAATTAGTACATAAATTCGCCCCTGGTTTTAGGAACCAGTCAGTATGATAATATTAAAGAATTAAGGACAACTACTACTTTCACTCAATTGGACATTTATTATATACATATATGCATAAACATGACTTTCCCATGTGTAAGCATAAGTCAGATACTTTTGATAATGACATGCTGATTTTCATCCCTTATGGTTGTTAAGTTGTTACACCAATTGAGTACTCTATATGATTAAAAAAATACACCAGTCATATCCTCCTACCAAGTCAAGATTAGCATCCATACAGCCTGATTGGTAGTAGCTTCATCAGTTGAAAAGGAGTTATAATAATTAATTTATTATAACATACATTACCTCACAGTACATAATTCAAATTCTTAATGCAAATATTAATCTAGGGACAGAGGATCGATGCATTTATTAATTAAACTTAGGTCTTTCTCAAATAAAATGTGTAATTGGGAGAACACGAGATAAAAAGAACAATTGATTGAATTGGTAAGAGGCACCCTCACTTAATTCTTCTACTGAGAGATGGGGTAAAAGAAACATGCAACTCCTTCTATTCCTACTTTTCGTAAAATAATGGCAAGGAAATTGGTCTAACTACGCCTACCCACCCAATCCCACGCCCCCTCAACAACCCCCAATAAACCCTTTTATACACATCTCTCTCTCTCATACACATATTTACCTGCTATGTCTATATAATCTATGTCGTCATGTTGAATGTAAGGAAAATATTTTATTTCTAAAGAAATTTTTTAAATATGTATTTGAAAAGTCAAGTTGATGTGTTTAACAAGTTTTCTTTCTTGGGAAAATGGCAACAATGAAATACTTGGTGGTAGTATGCCATTGCTTTTGCCACCTCCCTTGAGTCTAGGGATGGCAATGGGGCGGGGTGGGGCGATTGCGGGGAAAACCCGCTTAAACCCGCTAAGATCTCAACCCGCCCCGCTCCGCCCCACATAACATATGTTGTTTTCAACCCGCCCCTATCCACCCTGCAAAAACCCGCCCCACCCCGCATATTTTATAAAAAGCATTTCAAATAATAGGCTCAGTAAGTTTTCAACTTAAGAAATAAAAAAAAAAATTAGCTGTTAATCGCTAAAATTAACATGTTATAATATTATTTTAATATTACAATGTTTTATAACTCTTTTAGATATGTCAGCAACATTTTTTTTGGTAGATTTGAATTGGTACATTTGATGTAATAACAAAATATTAAATGCATGTAGTGAGATAATTTTTTCTTCTTTCTAGTTTCTTAGCCATTCAAAACAGTTTACGTAAAGAAATTATTTTAATAAATAATGCTTTATCACTCTTATAACATGTAAGAAGTTAAAATTAAGTTTGAACCCACATGAAATCACATATACCCGCAACCCACCCCGTCCCACATTAATTTTTAAAAAAATACTACTTCAACCCGCCCCGCATCCCACCCGCCCCGCATAGCCTTAAACCCACCCCGCCCACATCCGCCCCGTCCCATTGTCATCCCTACCCTTGACACTTGTTAAAGAGAAGGCAATTCTTCTAACCTATAAAATAGCACCTCATAATAATCATCAGAAAAATACTACAATACTTTCTTGCTCCCTCTTCTCACCTTCGTTCTATCTCTATCTCTCTCTCTCTTTTAGCTTCTTTAGATAATTAAATCTTTGGTTTTGTTACTTTATTTCACTCTAATAACTTGTCCATGTTAATTAATTTGCTGATTCTTGTATCCTCTATTTAAATAGGTAAGACTTGTTTAATCTTGGGGAATATTTCACAGTATCGCTGAAATAGTGTTTTAGTACAGTGTCCAGCACGACTCAAATACTATTATTTATATATCATCATAGTAATATTTATTTAATTTTCAGGACTACTATTTTTCTAAATAATAAGTTATATTATTATTATTATTGTGATATTTAATTATTCCCCAACAATCTAAGAAATCAGTGCATATAATATGTGTCTTGAAACTATTGATGATACTGATGTTGGTGCTACCCTAACTGCTACTGTTCATGTCATTCTGCCGGAAGCTTATGGTAAAGAAAATTACAGGTATGTAAATAGACATGGTTACAAATCCAATGCTAAAAATAAAACCTTCATGAAAAATACACCTCAATGCAAAAGAATATTAAAACAAAATGACAATCTCGCTAAGCTAAAAATAAATAATTTGGCTAAAACGAATGATATGATTATTGCGGTCATTTCAAATAAAAATGTTGAGGCCAATGTGAGAAATTGGGTGATAGATTCTAGTGCTACAAAGCACATTTGTATAAATAAATGATTTTGTGTCATACACCCAAGTTGAGAAAGGAGAAGAAAATATTTATTTTGCTGACTCAAGGACAGTTAAAGTACTTGGAAAAGGAAAAGTTCTTCTCCATATCTGGTAAGACCTTGACATTGAGTGATGTATTGCATGTTCCTGATATCTGAATAGGTTTGATTTCTGTGGGATTGTTAGGAAAAGGTGGAGTGAAGGTTTCTTTTAAAGATAATGAGGTCATATTGACTAAAAATAATAATTTTGTTGACAAAGAATTTCGTAACTATGGCTTATTTGTACTTAATATTTGTGATAATTTCAGTAGAAATGCATCTGCTTCTGTTTATATGACTGAGTCTATTTCTTTATGGCATGCTAGATTAGGACATATTAATGTCTCTTATATAAAAAAAAGAAAAAAGTAAGTGATCTATTGGTTTAATACCTGATTTAGACTCAAATAATTTTGATAAATGTGAAATATGTGTTGAAGCTAAAATTACTAAAAAAATCAAGTTTTTCAGTAAATAGAGAAACTGAGTTATTATCGTTAATTTACAGTGATTTGGGTGATTCGAAACAAACTATCATAACTAGAGGGGGTAAAAGATATTATGTGACTTTTATTGATGATTTTTCAGATTTACTAAATTGTATTTGCTTAGAAATAAAAAAAGATGCATTTGATGTTTTTATTGCTTATAAGTATGGGGTTGAAAATCAGCTTAGTAGGAAAATTAAGATAATAAGATCTGATAGAGGTGAAGAATATATATCTTTAAATATTTTTCGTGAAAAAAATGTATTCATGAAGTAATCCCGCTTTATTCACCTGAGTTTAATAGAGTAGCTGAAATGAAAAATAGAACTTTAAAGAAAATGATGAATTCCATGTTAATTAGTTCTAATGCTACTGATAATTTATGGGGTGAAGCTATATTATCTGCATGTCACTTACAGAATAGAATTTCTCATAAAAGAACTGACAAAACTCCTTATGAATTGTGGAAAGGTTATAAACCTAATTTGAAATATTTAAAAGTGTAGGGGTGTCTTGCTAAAGTTTTTTTGCCTGAACCTAAGAAGAGAAAAAAAATCATAAATCTGCTGATTGCATGCCTATTGGATATGCTAAACATAGTGTTGCATATAGATTTCTTATTTTGAAAAGGAATGTGCTTGATTGCAATACTATTATTGAGTCAAAGAATGCTTAATTTTTCAAACATATTTTTCCACTGTGTAATAAAAGATTTCATCTACATGTTGAAAGAAATAATGATAATACCTCTAATATTGAGTAACTGCGAAGGAGCAAAAGTCCAAGAAAAGAATATTTCTCTTATGGAAATGATTTTCAAGCTTTTCTTGTTGATAATGAACCATTAAATTATTTTGAAGTTATATCTTCTTCTGATGCTATTTTTTGGAAAGTGACAATAAAAATTGAAATTGATTCAATGATGAAAAATAATACATGAATTTTTAAGATAAAACTTAATCCTAATGAATCTATAGATAAATATAAAGTTCGGTTAGTAACAAAAGGATTTTCTCAAAAATAAAATATTGATTATTTTGATACATTTGCACTAGTGACTAGAATTTCCTGTATTCGAATTTTAATTGCCTTAGCATCAATTTACAAGCTTTTTATTCACCAAATGGGTGTAAAATAAGCTTTCTTAAATGGTGATTTAGAAGAAAAAATTTATATGGTTCAATCTGAAGGATGTATTAAACCTAGACAAGAAAATAAAGTTTGTAAGTTAATTAAATCTCTTTATGGTCTAAAACAAGCTTCTAACATTGGCATGAAAAATTAGATCAAGTGTTACTGAGAGACAATTTTTCTTCTGTTGAAGTGGATAAATGTGTTTATACTAAAATGGTAAACAATGATTATGTGATAATATGTTTATATGTTGATGGCATGCTTATATTTGGTACTAGTTTAAATATCGTGAAAAGCACCAAAGTAATTTTGTCTACTAATTTTGATATGAGAGATCTGGATGAATTAAATATGAAATTGAGAGTTAAAGTTATAAGGAATGAAGATGGTATAATGTTGTCACAAAAACATTAAGTGAAAAGACTTCTCAAAAAGTTTGAATGTTTCGAGGTGACACCTGTAGCCACTTCTTATGATGCTAACTCTCAATTGAAAAGGCAATGGTGATCCAATTGCTCAGTCTAAATATACTCAGTATAAATATACTCAATCTAAATATGCTCAAATTATTGAAAGTCTATTACATTTATTGAATTTTACTAGGCCTAATATTGTCTATATTGTGTGTAGATTAAGTAAATATACTCATAATCCCAATAAAGAACATTGGTGTGGAGTAAATAGACTAATGAAATATTTGAGAGGAACCATGAATTATGATATCATGTATAGTAGATTTTCTACTACTTTAGAAGGGTATTGTGATGCAACATGGATCTCTTATTCAGATGAGACAAAATCCACTAGTGAATATGTGTTTACCTTAAGTGATTGTGCAATATTCTAAAATCACCTAAACAGACGATCATTGCTAGATCGACTATGGAGTCAAGGTTTGTAGCTCTGGAGCCGATTAGTTCTGAGGCTGAGTAGCTAAGAAATTTCTTACTGAATATCCTTTTAATAAAGGATGAATTGCCTCATGTGTCTGTACACTGTGATTGTCACGCTGCAATTGTTATTGCAAAGAATAAATCTTATAATTGTAAGAGCATACACATGAAATTGAGCCATGATGTCGTTAAGTAGCTGCTGAGAGATGGGATAATTGCAATTGATTATGTGAAGTAAGAATTGAATTCGGCCAATTCACTGACTAGACATGTGGGAAGAAAATTAATTCTTCAAACCTCAATAGAGATGGGTTTAAGGCCAATGTGATTGTCAATAGATATGGCAACCCAACCTATGTGATTGGATATTCCATGAAGTAGGTTCATGTGGGTAATAACAAGTCAATATTGACACTGCGCACTAACTGAGAGTGCTTGAACTGCTACTTAAAATGAGGGATGAGTTATTAACTCTTAATGAATTCATAGTCCTTAATTAAGGATGGTGTATTTAAAGTAATATACACTTGTTGAACTCACCTATATGAGAAGTGGAGTGTGGCCGCTCCTATGAGACTTTGTCCTAGTCTTTAAGCTCTCATGAATACCAGGCACGCGCATGGCCTATTCGCACAAAACCCCGTTGAACATCAAAATTACTGAGGTCAAAATGTGATTGATAAAGTCTCTGTCTTACAATAAAACTTATTGATTCATAGAAATATTGTATTTAAGTTAAATTTTATCGATCTAAATTTGGTTCATAGTCCAAAAGATACCAAACTTATTGCATTTTGTAAATGAAAATTCATCAAGTTATAATTTTCTTCGTATAAATTCTTTTGAAATATGTGGGGGATTGCAAGGAAAATGTTTTATTTCAAAAGAATTATTAAGGGCCTGTTTGGAAGGAAACCCTGGTAATAAGATTTGGTATAATTGGGTGTAATTACACTTTCTGTCATGTTTAGTTGGACAGGTAATTACTTGATCAGCAGGTAATGGTGTAATTGGCAAGGGGTAATTACACTCTACAATTCATAGGCAGAGGTAGGGCTGGCAGGGGGACTGGGTCAACCCGCCCCGGCCCGCAGTCGATTCGAGAACCGGCTCGCCGGACTCGGTCCCATAAGTTATCGCGGGTTAGGAGGGGTTCGGGATAGGGGACCGGTTAGGGGCCGGTTCACCCTTTGGTCCCGGTCGAACCGGCCGGTTTCGCGGGATCCCCTCAATTTTTATTTTTTATTTTTTTTGTTTTAAAATTATATCCGTTGGGGACCGTTGGGGCAACGGCCAATGGGCCCCCCCAATGGATTTATTCACCTTTTTCACTTCCCCTACCACCCCCTACAACCCCTTACTTTTAAAACTTTAATATAAACCCTCAAGTTATCATAAATACACTTTAACCCATTTTTAATATTATAAATACCCCTCTATCCCTTATTATTTCTTACAAAATCATCTATTCTGTCATCTAGTTTCTATATCTTCTCTAACTTACAACAAACTACAAGATTCAAGAATCGGTTATAACGTCTGCTATTAACGCAGATTGGTACATTCGTTTCATAATATTTATTATTTTATTTTTTCGTTCATTAATTTTTGTGTTATTATTATTTTTATATTACACTTTACATATAATTAAATATGAGTTCTAGACAAAAAAAATACCGGTAAAGGAAAAGAGAAAGAACCAAGTGGCATTAGTAAATTATTTAATTTTAATAAAAAAAAGTAGTAAGGAAAAAAATAAGAGTCTTTGTGCTGGTACTTCTTCTAAATTAATGTCTAGAGTAAGATTTAATACAAATGATTCTACTTATGTTGATGATACTTCTTATGATATTGATTCAAATGCTCAACTCGATCATGAAATTTTACAACAAATTTATGGTGATATTAATCCTTATCTTGATGAAAATTCAGGTGAAGAAGTAGAAGTTGGTTCGGGAGAAGAGGAATTAGAAGATACACCTACTAGTCCGGTGACAGAAGTTCCTCAAAAAATTTTAACTGCTACTTTACTTCATCCTGACTATAAATTATGAGGTGTGCAGGGACTTGTTGACACTTTTTATGATACTTTAGAAATTTTATTGAAAAAAAATTCAACTTGTGAAATGTTTAAGTCTAGCATAAAAGTAGAAGCAAAATTTTTGTATGAAAAATATACAACTACAGGAAATACTCAAGGAGAAGTTGGTCAAAC
>NW_006239009.1:1502678-1515838 GCF_000226075.1 Solanum tuberosum | reverse complement strand
TAACTTCTAATATTTTATTGTTTTTTGTATTAAATCAAAACAAAAGACTACATCACTATTTCAAGTTAAATTCTTTTAAAATATTTAAAATACAAATTTGAACTTCTCAAATTTGAAATTTCAAATTTGAAACTTGAAATTTGAAATTTGAAAACTTAAGCTTTTTTTATTAGCTAAAAATGTTATTGAAAACTAATTAACTAAATAAACTAAAAATGCTATTCAATAACATATAATTTCAATACAAATAAATAAACATATAAAAAAAATAAAAATCCCATGTCCCGTCCCGTCAAATCCCGTCCCCATCCCATATATATAGTGGGACGGGATGGGACAAATTTTTATCCCCCCAAACCCGATCCCCCCAAAATCCCGGCCACGGAGTCCCCCATCCCGTCCCGTCCCCCTTCGTCCAGTCCCCCAGTCCCCGTCCCCGTCCCCTTGCCAGCCCTAGGCAGAGGTTGTGAATTGCTGGTAATTACACCATGTAATTACCAACTGATTACTTTTTAATTTCTTTTTTTAATTTTTTTTAATTCTATTGTTTTTAATTCTTTTTTTTTATAATTATTCTAAAAGTTAATTTTTTAATTTTTATTATAATATTTCATTTTCTTCTTGTTCTCAACTTTGCACGTCATCTTTTAATTAGACTTGATAGATTATCTTTTTGTCAAACATTTAATAATTTATGGCATTTTATTTATATATTAATCTTTTTATCAAACATGCATTTCACGATGTTCGTAGAAACTTCATACTTTTAGTTTTTATGATCCATTAAATTTAAATATATTAATTTGAAAAGATATAAATCAATTATTTTTTCATAATATTAGTTAAAGAATATATGTTTATTTTTAATTAATATATATATATATATATCTTAAATATTTAATTTAATGTCATTTATAAAGTTTTTTATTTGTCTAGTATAATTTTTATATCTAATATAATTTTATGATTGCAATTGTGCATCCAAACAGAACATGTGTAATTACATTGTGACATCCAAACAAGACATGAGTAATTACAGTGTAATTACACTGTGACAATCAAATAGATCAGTATAATTACTAGACAGTGTAATTACTAGGCTAGTAATTACTATCCTAGTAATTACACCAATTCCAATTACCAGGTGACTTTCCAAACAGGCCCTAAAAGAACTTTTTTTTTTAATATGTATTTGACAAGACAAGTAAATAATGTGTTTAAGTTCTCTTTCTTGGGAAAATGGCAACAATGAAATACTTGGCAGTAGTATGCCATTGCTTATGCCACCTCCCTCTCCCTTGACACTTGTCAAAGAGAAGGCAATTCTTCTAGCCTATAAATTAGCATCTCCCTAATGGATAATAATCATCACAAAAATACTACAATACTTTCTTGCTCCCTCTTCTCACCCTCGTTCTGTCTCTCTCTCTCTCTTTTAGCTTCTTTAGTTAATTAAATTTTTGGCTTTGTTACTTTATTCCCCTAATAACTTGTTGATGTTAATTAATTTATTGATTTTTGTATTCTCTATTTAAATAGGAAAGACTTGTTTAATTATGGGGAAACATTTTACATCGCTGAAATAGTTTCTTAGGACAGTGCCCAGCACGACTCAAGTATTACTTGTCTGCACTATTATTTATACTAATATACATGGCCACGCATTGCGCGGATGATTTAAAATGTAATAATTTTATAATTAAAAATAACTAACAAAATATATTATGCACTTAGTAATATATTTAATTTATTATTATTATTATTATAATATAATACAAATCATTAACTTATTTATTTGAGCATACTAAATTAATATTATTAGTACCCAATTTAATTTAGGTAAAATTACGTGGTTAAGCAAATTTATACTACTTAATTAGTCATTATAGCTATAATTTGCTATGATTACCACTCACGACTAACATTAATCATTAATTACGTGGGCTGACTTCGAGTTTGTATAATTAGCCACATTTGTATAATTCGCCACATTTGTATAATTCACAACTAACAATTCTTCGTTTGATTTGTATAGTATATGATGATTTGTATTTGTATATGACGATGATTTCCTTTGGTTTTCATTTTTATCACTATATACATTCAATACTTTTTGTATAACTTGTTCAAGTCTGTATAAACGTGTAGTTTTCAAACTTTTATAATATAATTTTTATAATGTAATTTGTATAATATAATTTGTATAACGGTTTAAAGTTCATATGTTTATGTTTGTATCAATTCATTATTTCGAGTTTTATCATATTTGTATAATTCCAGACTTTGTATTACACAATTATACAAAAATACGTGAATTATATAAACTTACCTACGAATTATACAAGTTATTTCCCTCTCTCGCTCTCCTCTATCCTCCCTCTACCAATCTTGTTCGCCTCTCTCCTCTCTCTCCCAATCTTGCTTGCCGGATATACAAATACATATGTATATCAGTCACATATACACAATTATCTAAATGATATACATATACAATTCACCTCTCTCCCACTCTCTGCCCTCTCTCACTTGCCTCTGTTCTCTCTCCCAATCTCTCTCGCCACTATCCTCCCTATAACATGTAGCTACTAATCGTAATTAGCAAACTATAGTTATGGAGCGTAATTAAACTATTTTTGAGTGGCTATACGCGAAAGTTCCCCTTTAATTTATTGTATTAAAATATATATATATATATTAGCTACACTTTTAGTTTTATAATATATTAAGTTGGCATTCTTTAAGGATACTATTAATTTTATAATTATGTTATCTTGATCAAACATCAAATACTTCAAATAATTTTACTTGTTTGTACTTTATTCTTTTTATGTCGTTTGAATAATAAAATTATGTTAATAATTTATTAATTACAATATTCCATATGAAATATTTGATATCATAAGATTAAAAAATTGTTGATACATTTTATATATGTTTTATTCAAAATTAAAAGATTCAAAATATTATTTATTGTATAAATTTTGTGTAAAAATATGAAATACAACTGCTATATTAGATTTACTCAATGTATGTACTGGATATATTAAATTTTAATTTTAATTGTATTAAACAATATATGGATGTGAATGAGAGACTGTTGATTTAAACTTTATCTCCTAAAGCATATTATGTGTAGTTATAGTTATCTTGAAATTCAAATTAAAAAAGAGTTTAAATTGAAAATTAGAAATTACATCATATATTTTAAAATCATAATTTTAATTTTAATTTAATGTTGTTATATAATATTGTGAATAGTCTTAAATTTCCTAAGGAAAAATCACTCCACACATATATTTAAGGACTAATATTGTAGTCTTTATATGTACTTATTTTTTATTACTACTTATAAAGTTTTAATTACAAGTATTAACTGATCAGTTTTAATTTATAAATAAACTAATTATATTTTACTAATTAATTTATATAATATTAATAGGTGAGAGAAAGAGAAAATTACGAGAGAGAATAAGTTGATAATTATCGATTACATCTTTCAAGAAAGAGTCTCACATACTCACGTTTCTCTTTCCACCCATGATTACTCTTTCTCTTCCAACTTCTTCATTATTCTTCTTCTCTATTCAAATAGAAATTGCCGCAGATTTTGTATACAATGAATCAAAAATTTTGGTTCTCAAACAAATATGCCGAAGAATCAAAAGTTCATCATACACCTAGAAAGAGTCCAAGATTTGTAGAGGATTTATCTAATCTTGAAATAAAGCCTCCAAGTTTTAGTAATTTAACTCAATCTCCGTCAGCCAAGATGAATGCAACTCTAGCGAATAAGATTGTAACCCCTTGATGAGTCCTAGCTTTGGACTCATTTTGGGCTTTGTTTTGATAGTTTTAGTTTCCTCAAATGCCTAATTTATGCTATAAACTGATGTTAAAACCTTGATTTTCAGGTATGTGGATTAAGGTGCAAAGCAAGGACATTAACAGGCAAAAAGGAACAAAACAAGCTGAAGAAGTGCAGAGCTAAAGTTCCAGTGTGCCAGCCTTGAGGGAAGAAACCAAGTCGGCGACAGGAAATGGGCAGTCGGTGAATCGCCGATCAGTTCTGCTATGACAAGATTGATCGCCCAAAGTTATAGGACTTGAGGATGCTGAGAGCCAATGCACAAAAGCGATAGAAGAGAGAAAAGGGCGGTTCGCCGAACCACTCGGTGAACTCGACTTAACTCACCTAATGGCCCTTCGTGGCTAACTTTTGGCAACTATAAATTGAATTTTGAACTGTAAATGGAGGAGCTTGCTACCATTTAGAATAGTTTTTCCTTTGAAGTTTGAGAGTTTTCTAGCAGACTTGAAGGCTTTTTGAGACTCAATTCGGAGATTTCGCAAGTGGGTTACTAATTTTTTTCAAATTGGAACATTGTAAAGGCTTGAATACTCTTACCCAGTTGATGAATAATCGATTTGGTAACTGTTTTTTATCTTTTTATGATGTTTGGCTAAAACCTCAATTCTTGGGGTGTGATCATCTGATTATGGGTTGAATTAGCTTATGGGTATTGTTAATTACTAGTTTAAATTCTATATTGAAGTGGATTTAATAACTAGCTGAGGTTTAATTTATGAATTGTAGTTGCAAATACAATTCTAATTTTGTGTTTTTAGCTTGCTCGAGAGAGAAGTTTTGGGACTAAGGCTTGTGATTAATGGTTTGTAGGTATTGGGTTGATATGGGTTCAGCTTGAGAGAGTGAATCCTAAACCCAATCCTGCCCATCTAGCTTGAGAGAGTGGATGAATTAAGGTGTGGGTTGTTCTTAATTGCTACGCTTGTTGATGTTCGAAAGAAATCGCTTGAAACAGGATAGTTGTTCGAGAGAAGGTTATTTCACTCATAGTATAGCATACCCACTAATATTTAGCTATTCACTAGTAGTTTCAATTACCCATATAGAAAAATTTGCCTATAATCAATCACATCCCAAGAATTCCTCTCCGTATTGTCATTTTATTGTTGTTTGATTGCGTTGTAGTTGATAATTGCAAACCAAAAACCCCCATATGACAATTTTTGTCACCCCATTTGACTTGTTTACTTGTATTTTTCGATAATTTCTATTCCTTTAACTATTTAGATTACATTTGTACTTCATAACGTAACTGTGAACACGTACCGCTCTTTGTAGGTTTGACCCCAACTCTTCGTTGAGTTTTATACTGCTTAACGATCGTTTGCACTTAGAATAAGATGAGAGGTTCTTGAAACGTTAATCAAAATGGTGCCACTGCCGGGGAGTGGTGTTGTTTTAAAATTCTTTTAATGAAGTTGAATTGTGATCTTTGTGGCTGTAGTTGAATCGACTTACTTTAGTTTTTATTTTGTGTTGTTTGTGCTGAACATAGGAAGAGATGAGTGTAAACGGGAGTAATGGTAGCCAAGTAGGCCACCAAGATGATATTGGGAACCTCGATGATGTAAATGGCCCAAATGTTAATGACCCAATCCAATTGTATGGTGTTGGTGTTATTCGTCTACCTCCCACTAAAGGAAATGTTGTTTTTCACATCACTAGCACAGTGCTTCAACTATTACAATTGAAGGGATTATTTAGGGGGCTGTCTCATGAGGATCTACATGAACATATTTGGAACTTCGTGGACGTTTGTGGTCCATTCTCATTTAAGAACATATCGCAACAATCAGTCCGTCTCAGGTTGCTCCCATTCTCTTTGATGGGTGAAGCTTCCAAATGGTTATCTGAGATACCAAGGGACTCCATCACCTCTTGGGATGAGCTGATCAAAGTATTCCAAGTGAGATTCTTCCCCCCATCGAAGATGATGATACTCAGAGATAGCATCCAAGGTTTAAAACGCTTGGAAGGTTAGCCAATCCACGAGACATGGATGAGGTTTAAGAAGTTGGTGATGCAATACCCAACTCATGGAATTCCAAATAATGTGTTGCTGGAATACTTCTATAGGAGCCTCGACTCAGTTAACAAACAAAGGAGTTGCTGATCAACTTGTTCCCGCTGGTATAATGCAATAACCCTCTGAGGTAGCATCTCAACTCCTTGATTGCATGACCAAGATCAATAAGGCATGGTAAACTCATGAAGACCAAGTCTCTCCTCTCAATTTTAGAATGACAAAATGAGCAGATAGAAAAGGATAAAGAGAGAGACCAAAACATGGTCAAAATGATGACCCAGCTAGATATCTTGGCTAAAAATGTTATGGGTGTTGGTACAAATATTTTTAATGTTGTGGGTGTTGGTGGAGTAAACCCCGATGAAACAGAATTTGAAACGTTGTTGTCACGACCCAGGAGTACCCCTTAGATGTGACACGACGTACAAGACTCTGAAAAGCCTCATACAAGCCTCATAGCATATCATAACATAAGATAATAGAAAATGGTGCGGAAATTTAAAAACTTTTATCCATACAATCGAAGTCTTTTATAAAAGCAAGCGGAAGTCTAGCTTGTCTCAATTAGCCATCTAACACAATCTTTGAATTAACAATAGGGTCACAACCCTCTCAACAAAAATCCAAAAATCAAAGTACTAGAATGAAACTACTAATGAATCATACTTCCTTGAATCTTGAGGACTCACCACTAGCTAGAAGAATAGTCGATCCAAGATTGAACCAATAGAGAATCACCCTAAGAACCGGAACCTACACTTTGTGAAAAATGTAGAAAATATTGGTTAGTACAAAAATGCACTAAGTATGATAGCCATGCATAAAAATCCTTGAAAACATGCTAAAAAGGACATTTTAGTTGAAAAGCATGCATTTACTAAGTTTGAGAATCATCATGCACTTTTAGTGTAAAACACAAGTCACAAGCATGTTCATCATATAAATCATTATAACATTATAGAACCATCTCATAGGTAACCCTAAGTTATACTTGTGCAATGTATAGATAAAGATCCATAATCTCATCTACACTAAGTACCACTTTTAGGCCACCATAGATATACTTACAATTCTTTATTCTCATCTTTAGTTAATACTCATAGACAAGCAACATTCACATTTAACAAGTCATATCAAGGAAATAAACCTATAGCAACAATCCAAGTTAAGCATTCATCATTACATTTAGCCTTTATGTCAATACTCTCAATAGCATCATTATAAGCATATTCATTTCATATGACATTATAACATTTGAGGAACACACCATAACAACTCTCAAAGCCTACTAGTGCAATGCATGGATGAAGTCTCATACCCTCACTCACACTTCATAGAATTCCTTGAGTAACCATAGTACATAACTCACCTTCTTGTTCATAATGGGAATAAGCCCTAACCGACATAGACCATATGAGCAAATCATGGAATCTGGTGTCATGTCCCACACCGAAAAGAGTTGGTCTACTTGCCTAAGTTAGAACCGGTAACATTTTAGCTTAGGTGGATCCACTAGCTTATAATCTATGTGGGCACATAGTTATGGGATAAGGAGGTTGTTACTAGAAACCCGCCTAACATGGGAGAGCTTCCAGCTCACAATATCCACTCGGTGCTAAGCATTAAATTCCCATTCATTCTCTTTTAACATTATGACACATGAAGGGGTGCCATTAGCCTACTGGTTCAAGGAACATTATTACACACATGAAAGGAATGCCATTAGCCTACCAATTCAAGGTACATTATTAAACACATGAAAGGGATTCCATTAGCCTACCGATTCAAGGTACATCATTAGAATAGCTCATTGAATCCTCATGAAAGGCATACTATTGGTCTATCGATTCAAGATTCATCATTTTAATAGTTCATTGACTCATCATGAAAGGGATACCATTGGTATACCGATTCAAGACAAAGCCTTAGAATACTTCACCAGTCATTTATGAAAGGGATGCCATTGGCCTACCGATTCAAGGTTCATTAAGATCACTTTTAAGTACACATGAAGAGGATGCCATTAGCTTACCAATTCAAGGTATATCAATCAAGATTAATTTGATTCACACATGAAAGGGATGTCATTAGCCTACAGATTCATTTATGTGAGGAAAGACTTTCACATCATCACAATTACATCATAGTCATAATCACATTACTTTCAAAGTATTCACAAAGCATGTACATAGGCATCCTGATTATACAAAATTCTCATAATTTGCCCTTCAAGGACCATGGATCACATTCAATCAACACACCTAGAATTACTACATTAGACATGGATAATAACATGATTCAAGTATTCAATTAATAACAATCATAATTCCATAGCATTCTACAATCATCAATCAATACCCACACTTCATGGATTCTTGAGTAATTCAACTTAAAATCATATAAAAACCATAAATATATCCATAAACAAACATCATTCAATCATTTAAAATATTTGAAAGGAATCCATGAGATTGAAGTCAAACCCTAACTTTTGGGTTTTCTAGTTTTGAAATTAGAGGTTTTGGAAGAGCCCTATGGGTGAAGGCGACCCATAGATGAAAAGATACCATACCTTATTGAAGATTCACCACAAAATTGAGGAGAAAAGATGGGCCCTTCAACCCTAGACTTCCCCTTCTTCTTCTTCTATGGAGTTTCAGAAAGAGAATTATTTGGGGGAAAGTTGGTTATGATCTTGGGGTATTATGATTTTATGAAGTGAATAGGTTAGTTAATGGCTTATAAAGTCTTATATAGGTTTATTAAAACAATATAAAATGACTCCACTTAATGCTTAATTAAAAAGGAATTTACCTAAAGACCCTCACATTGGCCGAACTTGGACAGCATGCAGGACCCCATCCACGACCCCACTTACGGGGCGTGGATAGACCCACGAACCATACTGGTCCTTCGTGGGGTGGGGTATGAGGCTCAACAAAATAGGGCAAGCTGGGCCTTGACCCACGACCCCCACCTACAGGGCGTGGGTCCACCTACTAGCCATAGGTGACCCTTTATGGGCAGTTTTGAGGTGAACTTTTAGGGTCCTCCTCAAGGACCTTTGGTTGGTCCTTGGGGAGTCGTACCTTGAAATTTAACCCCAAGAACCTTCATTCTAAGTATCAGGAGTTATTTACAACTCTATCCCACACATCAAACTCTAAAACTCTTATGTAAGACTCTAGTTTCACCTACTAGTTTTCCGGGTGTTACAATTGTACAATGAGGAAGTGAACTTCCTAGCCAATCAAGGAGGAGTGTACTATGTAAACTACCCAAGACCGAGTGGAAATCAAGGTTGGAATAGAGATGAGGGCTGGAGAGACCGTGACAGAGATTAGTGTGATCGTAACGCCACTTGGAAGGAAAGAGAGGGGGGGGAAGATAGGTATGTCCCTCCCCATGAGCGTCAAAAGCCCAAAGAATCTAAAGGTGGCCATACAGAAGATATGCTCTCACACATTTTTCAACAAAGTTGAAGGGTCAAACAAAGTGTTGAAAGAGACGAAAAAGGATATCTCAACTCTCAATCAGACGTTGACCTCTCATTCAATCTCTATTAAGCAGTTGGAGACCCAAATCGGTCAAATTTCTTCTCATTTGAATCCAAGACAACAAGAGGGGTTGCCTAGTGACACAATAGCAAACCCCTAAAATGAAGCTTGATTTGGTATCTTCATTGTGCCACGACGTTAACTAAGGCACTTCTTGGGAGGCGACCCAAGTTTTTAATGTTTAGTTTTTGATTTTGAATAACGGGTGTTGATTGTACAGGTTGAAAAGTGAAAAGTGTTGGAAGATGGGTAGTTTGGCGAGCCAAAAGTCCAGTCGGCGACACGCCGAACAGGTCGGCGATCCCCGACTTGGACCGCCGTTAGAACCACTAAGCTTGAAGGGGAATTCTATAAAACTCGATGGACTAAATGCTTAATCGGTGACTCGCCGAACAGGTCGGTGAGCCCGACTTTGTCCATCGTTTGAACCCCAAAAATTTCTAGAGGTCATGTAAAACTCGGCCAGGGAAGTACCACTCGGCGCATCGCCGAGTGGGTCGGCGAGCATGACTTACTCCGCCGATGGTGCTGTGAACTGAAAGGTTTTAAAGGCCAAACGGTTTAAAATTTCAAAATCCTTCATCTTCTCTCATTTCTAAGTCTCATACATTCTCACCCGAAATCTTCCAATATTTTACTCTTTTGCCCGCATTATTGTGTGATTTAGTGTTCGAAATTGGAGAACTTTGCCGCCTAGCTATTCAAACTTGAAATTTGGCATTAAGGTTGGTTTTTCGAACTCCGCACTTTAATTTTGTGGTTGAACTTGAATGCAATATGTAAATGTTTTGTTGTTTGATGTTGGGTAATTGCTTTAATCGTGTGTAATGTGTTGGTTTGCCTGATTTGATTTGAAATACGTGCCTAAATGCTTAAAAATGTTCAATTTTCGTGTCTTGTTTGATGAAATCGGTTCTAAATTGTTGGGTTGCAGTTTATTTGTGTTGGGTCTAGTGGGGTGAAGTCTAAGTAACCCCGAATTGTGCCAAATGACGTAATTTTCCCGAAGATGGAGTGTTTGACGTCATTCTTAAGGGAAAAAGTCATCAAATGGCCAATTTTGACTAAATCCCCGAAGGCATGGGCCATATGGGTCTACCTTTAATTGCATGATGTTTGTGTTTGATTTTGAATTCAGGGGTTGCGGGATTGATTTAGGGATATGGGGTTGAAAAGTGGCACGTTGGGCTGTTTGGCAAGCTGCGTCGAGCTCGCTGAATGGTTCGGCGGTTCGCCCAAGTCCCCCTTTGATCGCCCTTAATTTCATATTTTGGCTAAGTATGTTCTGTAACTTTCGGCGGGAAGACTGAGCTCGCCGAGTTCACTCGACGACTCACCGAAAGGTTCTCTTGATGGCTCTTTCTACTCCCCTAACCCTGAAATTCACTGTAATTTTTGGCAGGCAACTCCTAGCTCGCCGATTGGTGTCAAAGATTCACAAAATGACCCTGAACATCGCCAACCTACCTTGATTCTGGAAATTTTTTGCACTGGTACTTTCGGCGAGCCCTATCTAGCTCGCCTAAGTGACTCGGCGAGTCTTTCTGCAACTTCAAAGTGTCACGAAGAGATATGCCACCCGCAATTGGGCAAGATGAGTCGTGATAAATGAGGATGCAGTTGTATCTAAGGCAAAGGCATCTAAGCTCCCTACAAAGGGAGGAAAAGGAAAAGGAAAGGACAAGGCGCCCGTGGTAGAATCACCGGAGGTCAGCTCCGACAGTGAGGGAGTCTATGAGACTCACCTCACCTCATCAGACAATGAGGGAGACTCCTAAGATTCTCAGGCTTCCATCGCTGAACCCGAGGATGACCAGCTTTTACATGCCCGGAGAACAGAGCTTCGATCCAAGGGTATGCATGATCCATCTAGGATCCGAGTGCCTCAGACTCTTCTTCCTCCCCCAGCTTTAGCTCAGACTGTGGTCCCAACACCACCTATACAGGGTCCTCCTCCCCGGTCTCTTAACAGACTAAAGGCCGAGGGACTGAGGACTATCATTGAGGAGAAGAGGTTTTCCACAGATGGTGTGATGGACAGGTATCCGGAGATATGGAGCACCCTAAAGTCCCATAAATTCCAGATCATCACCAAACCCCGGGGTCCCTACATTCCTAATTGGGTCTGCGAGTTCTACTCAGCCTACGGAGCCTTGGTACCACAACGGAATAGGAAAGCTAACACCTTCAAACCAGTAGATTCAGTGATTGTCCAAGGGAAGAAGGTAAAATGTGATAGTGATGATATAAACGTCGTCTTAGGATGCACTTATAACTTCGCAGATGACTACCAGAGTATGATCAAGAAAACGACATTGAAGGATATAAAAATTTGGCTGGCTCCTCTCATTTCTGATGTACTCCTAGGTGGATTGAGGCCGGAGTGCCCATAGAAAAGAGAGATCTCAATGTGGCGGCGAGGTATTGGTTCAGATTTATTAGTTGCACAATCATGCCATCCAAGAACGAGTCTATCCTCCGCCACACAAAGGCGGCATGTCTTGGATCTATTATTGCTAGGAAGAGCCTAAATTTATGTGTGATCACTAGGTGGGAGATGACCATGAGGGCCAAGCAGCGCCAAACATCTCTCTCATTTTTGGTGTTGATCACCGAGCTGTACAGATGGGCCCGTTTTCCATGAGATGAGAATGTGGATGTAGAGGTGACTCTCAAATATTCCACCGACATCCAAAGCATAGAGGCTGAGTACACACGAGACGAGGCTGATATAAAGAGAGCAGCTCCGGTGGACACATCTCCAGAGGTTGATATTGATACATTACATGCACAGGCAACCTTGCCTACTCCGGCCTCCGGACCTTCAGGTACTTCCAGTTCCACTCCTTCTGAGGCCCCAAGTTCTTCTGTTGCTCACCTGCCCCATAGAAATGTTGTTGGTACTACTGCCTCCAGGACTCCGATCACTCAGGCGATGCTTCTCAAGATGGGGTACCTAGCCCATTCTGCCGATGTGAGTGCTTCTCAGCTAGAGTCTAAGGTCCCCTGGATAATTGAGAGAGCTATTACTGTTGCACTGACACCTCTCAGGGCTTCCATTGATGCTCTCACAACGAGAGTAGAGGTTTGTGAGAGAGGGCAGGGTGTTACTACTGAGGTGACGATTTTGAATGCTGATAATTTTGAGCTGAGGAAGGATGTGGACCATCTAAAGTCCACATACTTCACTTCGCTATTTGGGCGATGGAGATGCCAGATAATTCGAGTGTTGAGGGTCTAGCCTTAACTGAGGTACCTCCGGCTACCACCGGAGATGATATTAGGGCTGAAGTTGCTGTTGCTGAGTCCTAAGCTGAGACAGATGAGGAGCAGCTTGAGGTGAGAGATGTTGTTTATGAGGACCTGGCCGATCTAGAGGGTACCATGTTTGAAACAGCTAGACAAGCCTCCTTGAGGGATACTTCTGTGGTAGGCTCCAATGGAGCCAAGGCTGATGCTACACCGGGCACTGATGCCCCGACAGATGGAGCGCCTCAGATGCAGACTTCACCCTAGGCTTAGCCTGGCAGGATGATTTTTACCTCCCTCTCTGTTATTTTGTATTACTTTGGTCTTGTTTTAGTTGCATTTGAGGACAACTGCTTCTTTTTGTTGGGTGGGGTGAGGTATTTCCATACCTACTTGTTGTGATTTTGATATGTTTGTGAATATTGGGCTTATTATTTTGATATATATATATATATATATA
>NW_006239009.1:1490580-1493398 GCF_000226075.1 Solanum tuberosum | reverse complement strand
CAAAACCTGAAAGTCATCACATCAAGGACATCTGTTCTTAAAAATACCAAGTCTAAAAGTATTAGAGACCCCAAAATAAGTAAATACGATGGTCCATGTCCGAAATATAACGACATCATGCCATAACTAAGAGAATCCAGCACAAGCTAGAAGGAATAACTCACCCTGAAATCTGATTTGCTGGAGACTGGCTAGAGCTGAGGGCGAGTCGAAGTCGATGGTACACTTGCCACTCCAACAAAAGAAAAACGAAGAAAACACAAGTAGGGTTAAGTACAAGGAACACGTACTGAGTAGGTATCATCGGCCAACCCAAAATAGTAACTAATATACAATGAATAATAGTATAAAATCAACTATGATACTTAGCAGGTGGCAAGCAACGAACAACATGAACAGTGACAACAATACTAAAGTAAGTACGCAATCAATCACAATATCAAGCACACATATGGGGACACATGCCTCCACACCAATTATACCGTGTCGGAACGTGACACTTCGATCCAATTATACCGTGTCGGAATGTGACACTCCGATCCAATAATACCGTGTCGGAACGTGACACTTCGATCCAATTATACCGTGTCGGAATGTGACACTCCGATCCAATAATACCGTGTCGGAACGTGACACTCCGATCCAATTATACCGTGTCAGAACGTGACACTCCAATCCAATTATACCGTGTCGAAATGTGACACTCCGATCCAATTATATCATTAATATATTTCATCAAGCCTTCTTTATTCAAGGCATCACTTTGATATAGAGGGTTTCAGATTATAAATTTCACGGTCTCAAGATTTTAGACCAATCACAAACCACACAACCAAAACACACAATCACACAATCAAGTACACATAGAACTTCGCAATATCACTCAATGCATATCAGTCACTATTAAGAGTCTAACTATCGAAATAGAAAAAACCATAACTTACCTCCACCGAAGAACTGAAGTCAGATAAGCTACTTCTCCAATGCTTTTCCCTTCTTCAATGCCTCAGATGATTTCCGATCTATCAAGTTTACATGCTTCATAAGTAAACGAGTCTATAAATCCCATATTACCATAAGTCTAGCCTAGATTTAAGAACTAACATCCTAAACTTAAAAGGAAATTCATTTATTTTCCTCAAGTTCCATCGGTCCAGCTTCAACCCAAGACAACACAACCTTAGCTTATTTTCCATTAATGCTCACGTGAGTATAGAGAGGAATAGCCATGTCAATTCAATCTCTATTTTGAAACGATGTGTGACCCATCTTACCATTTTCTAAGTTAATTTTCCTCACCTATTTAACATAACCTCACTGGAAATTAACTCATTAATGGGAGACAAATTTGTCTCCAACCCAACACCACTATCCATCTTATCTTCTTGTCCAACCATAATTATCACCCCTACTATTAATACCTCAAATTCAACCTAATAGTTAATTACATATTTCAATGTATCAAATTATAATTTATAATAAGGTAAAATAATTTTAATGTTTAAAAGTTCAATCCACTGGTTAAGATACCAGTGGCAGTGAACACTTCTACCTGAACTCCTATACTTTAACATTCCAATTCTTTACATCATTAATTGCTGGCCTAACTTTCCTCTCAGCCATCATCTAACAGCAATACTATACATATGCCCACTTCACTTTATAATATATTATTAATAATAAATAAATAAAAATCATCACTTTAATCCATGAATGCAGTGAATCAAATTAAGTATTTTGCATCCCACTAACAAAACCAATCAACTAGAACCTATATTATCATATGCTCAAACCATGGACCTCACTCACTGCCACTCAACCAATTATTAAATTAATTATACCGCCACAACAGCCAAACTTAATTCATTAGCCTTTACTCAGTATACTATATATATATAATTTGCCGACAATGTTTTCTATGGAACTCAGTTGAATTGCAATACGGGAGAAGTCACTTACACAATAAATTCCAATAGCATCTACCGTTCTCTAATCAATAAAGCACATGCATATCATTAATATAACTAGGAGAGATTAAGGTAAGAAAAATCACCTGAAGCCGTTTCTAGAACTGGTTTTTCTCACAATCGTGCGGCTCCTCTCTATTTTAATTTTCTCCCTTTTTTATAGATCAGTTATCACCCTAATTATCATATAACCAATTATAAAAAGTGATAAAAGTGACCCACTATTTATTTTAATGCTATCTTCTATAACCACCAACTAATTTGATTATATTGGTATCAGAGCTATGGATAACGAGAAACTAAGTAAGAAACATACGAGTAGAAAGTTAAGAAAAATAAGAAGAAAATTAAAGAAATTATATCCGGAATATAAAAAACTCAATATCACAAAAACTGATAACGACAAATTAGATCAATTAATAGATAGTATATCTAAAATAGAATATAAATATATTCAATACTTAAAGAAACAATGAATAACGAGAATGAAGAATATAGACAAAAACTTAACGAAATAATTATAGCAAAAAGACAAGAATTGAGACATAGGCAAAATAGACTTAATAGTAATATATTTGCAGGAATTTGTAAAAAATCTATAACAGCACAGAGGAAAACTATTTTATATCTACAAATACAAATAGAAAGCTTAGAATATACACTACAACACAATTTATAAATGAATAAAGAAGAATACGCAATAGATGAAAAAACATATGAAAACTATGACGGATTAAAAATAAAGATAATATTTTCTAATCTAGGAAGAAGATATAAGAAAATAGGTGATAATCTAAGTTTAATGTTAGAAAAAGAAACGGTAAAACATAGATAATACAAAGAATTTAGAA
>NW_006239009.1:1478188-1484648 GCF_000226075.1 Solanum tuberosum | reverse complement strand
AGATATATTAAATCAAGAATGGTATGAAATAGATTTACAAGATCTATATTTAGATAATGAAAGAATAGAATGGTACGATTTAGAAATAAATTCAGATTAAAATGAATTACAAATATTTACAATATTGGATAGAAGCTATGGAAGATATAAAACTATTAGAACAATTAATGGAGGAAAATTTATATATGTACCAAAGAACCCAAGATATGTTATATCTAGAATATATCATAAATAATATTAAAGAAATATTCAGATTAAAACAACTATCGGAAGAATATTACAATAAATATTACTACATATTACCATGAATTTAACACTACCAAAAAATAATATTAAAGAGATATCAAGATTAAGACACTTAGCAAAAAGATATTATAATAAAATCTTTAAAATAAGTTATTCACCTACCACACTACCACCTACCACACTACTACTTCTATGACTTCCCCAACTACCAGTTCCGCACCAAAAAATGGTATCAATTCTCTTGTAATATAGTTTTCTTCTCGTCCTGTATCTATTAATATTAAATATTTTCGTTGTTCCATTATTCCCGTTATGTAATAATGATGTGGTTTTATTTCATCTTCCATTGATTTTTGTGGGGTTTTATCTATTCTTTTTGAGGTACTCATTTTTGATGATATTTGTGGTATATCACAATTTATTCTGAATTCTTACGTACTACACTACTTACAATAATGTGCTACTTACTCCTACCATTCTTACACTTACACTTGTCCATACTTGCCATACTTGCCCATACTTGCCCATACTACACTTGTCATATAATATGACACACCATACCTACTTTATGACACATTTATCTTACACTATGACACATACTATTCACATTATTATGACACATACTATTCACTTTCTTGACTTTTTTACAAGAAATGAACTGTGGAAACAATCTTTTAGTTTGTGTTGGTTTTCAAACAATCCAAAATACCCATTTGAAGTCTATCGAAAGAGTCTTTTACGAAATACAAAGCTTTAGTACTCAAAATGACCAAATGGGTCGTTACATATATATGTATGTTTTGATCTTGATCTTGTGGATGTTTTAACTTGTGGCCCATTGTTTTGAATGAAAATGGTTTTGACTCAAATTTTAAAAAAATTGCCACCTCATGTGTGTGTGATTGTGGTTGTTCTTGTGCAAATTTGAGAGTCGGTTGTGATCAATATCGATGACTTGAATAGTTCTCTTAATTGAATGAAATGAATGTGCATCTACGATGAGGCAAACGAAGTTGCATAGACAATATATGAAATTTTAGCATCTCGTTGTGATTAGCCGGTTGTCGAATGAGTCTCTTGTGATGAACATTGCACGCTAGCTAGAAGGTGTGAAGTCTTGTTCGATATTGCTACCAATGTCTTTTGTGATGAGATTACTTTGAACATGTGTGTGATGACACCTAGAATTTGCTCCGTTGGTCCGGTTGATTGAGTGAGGCAAGCACTTGAAATGATCTTAGGCAAGAATTTTAAAGAGTGAACCAATTTGACAATATACCTCTTTTGTGGCCAACCTTGTGAGATGTGTGAACCTTGCTTGACACCTTTTGAGCCTTACCCCTTTTTTTCTTGGAAGAAATTTGAGCAATTATGACCTCTTTTTATCCACTCACCCATAACTTTCATGAATTGTGGTTTGTTTGAATAGCCAACTTAGGCCAAAAGCCTAAGTTGGGGTGTGGTGAAAGGAAGAAGGAAAGTCAAGAAGTGTGAGAAATCCCCCTTTATTGATGGTGTTGAAAAAGATGGAACCCCTCCATGTAAAAAAGAGAAGAAAAAGAAAAGGAAATGAAAAAGAAGAAAGAAAAGAAAAAGACCAAAAAAATTGTGAAATAAAGTAGTTGAAATTGCAAAAGAAATGGGGTACCCGGTAGTTCATATGAAGTTGAATAATGGGGTGAATTATGAGCATGTTTGAAATGTTAAAGAAAAAGAGGAAAGTGATGTTCAGACCATACTTCATGAATGTAGAAGCCATTAGTCCTAAATAAGCATACCTTTACACTCAGCCCCGTTACAAGCCTTGAAAAGACCTTTGTGATCTTGAGTGAGCTGAAACGAATGTTGATTGGAAAATAAGGAAAAACCTATGGGTGAAGTCATGCATGTGTTCATCTTTGTGAGTGTGAGAGTTGTATGTGATTTCAGAACTTTAAATTGTTGAAGAATTTTGTGTGATTATAGAATCATCTTTGTTGTTAGGGCATTTGAGTACCTTTGTTGAGCTTGAACTTGCACTTCAAGCAAGTATTGTGAACTCGAGCATCTTCGATAATGGTGAGTCACAATTTGAATCTTTGAGTGCACAATTGATCATTGTATGAGTAGTTTGAACCTTGTTTTTTGCATTCATGGTTGAGTCTTATGCAACACTATTTGTAGACATCCTTATGGAACTGCTGATCTTGAGTTTTACTTGACGACAGACAAAAGTTTAAGTTGGTGGTGTTGATGAGTCCAAATCGCCTTGATTTTCAGGTATGTATATTAAGGAGCAAAGCAAGGACACTAACAGAAAAAAAGGAACAAATCAAGCTGAAAAAGTGGAGAAAGGTGAGCCTGGTGATCGTTAAGACCACTCGGCAATTCGCTGAGTGGCTCTTCAGTCCGCCTAAATTTCCAGTGTGCCAGCCTTGAGGAAAGAAACCAAGTCAGTGACAGGAAAGAGGCAGTCGGTGAATCATCAATCAGTTACGCGATGACAAGATTGATCGCCCAAAGTTACAGGAGTTGAGAATGGTGAAACACACAAAGGCAATAGAAGAGAGAAATGAGCGGTTCGCCGAACCACTCGGCCAACCTGACTTACCTCGCCGAATGGCCCTTCGTGTCTAATTTTTGGCAACTATAAATTGAATTTTGAACTGTAAATGGAGGAGCTTGCTACCATTTAGAATGGTTTTTCTTTTGAAGTTTGAGAGCTTCCTAGCAGACTTGAAGGCTTTTTGAGACTCAATTCGGAGATTTTGCATAAGGGTTACTAATTTTCTTAAAATTGGAACATTGTAAAGCCTTGAATACTCTTACCCAGTTGATGGATATCGATTTGGTAACTGTTTTTATCTTTTTATGATGTTTTACTAAAACCTCAATTCTTGGGTGTGATCATCTGATTATGGGTTGAATTAGCTTATGGTTATTGTTAATTACAAGTTTAAATGCTATATTGTAGTGGGTTTAATCACTAGCTGGGGTTTAATTTATAAATTGTAGTTGCAAATACAGTTCTAATTTTGTGTTCTTAGCTTGCTCGAGAGAGAAGTTTTGGGACTAAGACTTGTGATTAATGGTTTGTAGGTATTGGGTTAATATGGGTTCAGCTCGAGAGAGTGAATCCTAAACCCAATCCTACCCATCTAGCTTGAGAGAGTGGATGAATTAAGGTGTGGGTTGTTCTTAATTGCTACGCTTGTTGATTTTCGAAATAAATAACTTGAAGCGGGATAGTTGTTCCAAAGAAGGAT
The DNA here is from genome assembly GCF_000226075.1 of Solanum tuberosum. Classification (NCBI taxonomy): domain Eukaryota; kingdom Viridiplantae; phylum Streptophyta; class Magnoliopsida; order Solanales; family Solanaceae; genus Solanum; species Solanum tuberosum. The sequence goes on along the minus strand of NW_006239009.1, from coordinate 1,481,157 downwards.
ATTTCACTCATAGTCTAGCCTACCCACTAATATTTAGCTATTCACTAGTAGTTTCAATTACCCATATAGCGAAATTTGCCTATAATCGATCACATCTCTAGAATTTCCTCTGTATTGCCATTTTATCGTTGTTTGATTGCGTTGTAGTTGATAATAGCAAACCAAACCCCCCCCCCCCATCTGACATTTGTTGTCACCCCCTTTGACTTGTTTACTTGTATTTTCGATAATTTCTATTCCTATAACTATTTAGATCACATTTGTACTTCATAACTGAACTTTGAACACGTACCACTCCTTGTGGGTTCGACCCCAACTCTTCGTTGGGTTTTATACTGCTTAACGATCGTTTGCACCTAGAATCAGATGAGGTGTGCTTGAAATGTTAATCACCCCTCTGAAGAAAAAACAAAACCCAATGAAGGAGAAGAAACAAAAATCAAAGAAAATACCCACTTCTTCAAATCGTAAGGGGCAATAAAGGAAAGGGAAAATGGTGGAACCTCTGTTGTCTGAGTATTCAAACTTCGATTCAGATTTTGTAAGCCAATTTTTTTTTACAAAGAACTCTTTTTGGTATGAACCAGTGTTTATATTTGATATGAAATTGGTATAGATATTGACAAAAATATTGTATACATTTCGTATACTATTTATATAACAAAACACAATTACTAGTTACAATTGTTTTGAAAATGATATTCTTTTGGTATGAACCAGTGATTTTACTTTTGGTATGAAATTGGTATTATATTGACAAAAAGCTTGCATGCATTTGGTATACTATTTATATGACAAAACACAATTAATAGTTGTAATTTCTTTAAAATTGATATTCTTTTGGTATGAAATAGGTATGAAATTTGATACCCCAATAAATTTATGGGATATTATACTTTTTATTGATGTATAGAAAGTGTATAAAAATGGGTATCAATTAGTAAAATTTAGTTTAGTATGTATAAACATTTTACTATATGAATTAGGTATGAAATTTAATACCTCAACAAAAATTATGAAATATTATACTCTTTATTGATTTTTAGAATGCATATAAATTGATATCAATTAGTAAGTTTAATTTAGTACGTATAGATATCTTACAATATGAAATAGGTACGAAATTAGATACCCAACAAATTTGGAATTATTATATCTTTTATTGGTGTTTAAAAAGTGTATATAAAAATTGATACACAACTATCCATTAGTAAAGACCAGCAAATGGTGTATTTTTTTTAAAAAAAATGTATTAAAATTGGTATCAATTATTAAGTTTACTATAGTATATATAAATATTTCACTGTATGAAATTTGATACCTCAAAAAATGTGAAATTATTATATCTTTATTGGTGTTTAAAAAGTGTATAAAATTGGTACCCAACTATCCATTAGTAACGATCAACAAATTGTGTAAATTTTTAAAAAGTATACTAAAATTGGTATCAATTAATAAGTTTAGTATAGTATGTATAAATATTTTACTATATGAAATAAGTATGAAATTTGATAACGATTTTTTATTTATGAAACTTGTATATATAAGATGTTGATTGTAAATGATGTAGTATTTTCAAACAGAAACTAATTATCCACTTCATGCATATTGATACAAAAAAAAACATTCATCTAAAAAAAATTACAAAAATGTCATATTCCAAAAAAAAAATGCTTATTTGAACTTTATTCAGAAACAATTTTAAATTAAAAAAAACACCTAAAAATGATATCAGCAAAAACAAAAAAAAATTGACAACTAAAAAGAAGGAGGAAAGAAGAACCAAATAGGAGATTGATACTATTAATTAGGAAAGTGATAACAACTAAAATAATGACCAATTAATTGAGAGAAAATTAGGTTATTGATATCCTATCAGTTATAGAATACTATAATTAAGGAAAAGATACTATTAATTAGTTGATTAAAAATTATTTTAATCTATTTTCAAATTTTTATTTATTTATTAATTTATTATTTGTTAGAAATCTAATGTTATATATTGAAGACGAGAAAGTCTTGTTATAACTAGTAATATCATTCTTAAATATGTTATTTATTAAATTTACACATTTGCTAAATGACTTATAATTGTGATATTGTTCAGGATAAAATTCAATGTTTGTTAGATATAGATAGATATTATTTAACTTAAATTTAAAAGTTTAAATTTATTTCTCATAAAATTATTTTTTAATTTTGAAATTTAATTGTCCTTTTAAAGTAAAATTATGATAAACATAATTTAATGCCTTCTATGTTTATGATAGCGATATGTATTATCATTCTATAATTTTTTCTATGATAATTTCTCATGTATCTTGTGCTAAAGTTGAAAATCTGCAATAATAATAATAATGATTGATATACCGTGAGTTTACGGTGTTTCTAATACATTTCACTTACAAGTTGTGTGTGTCTAGGGCCTTTTTGTGTTGGTTTTTATGTGTTTTTATCATATTTTGCAGGAAAGATGTTCAGGCGCGGAATTAAAGAGACAGCTGAAAGAAGTACAAAAAAAGGGAATCTACGGAGGTGATCTACGGACCCTAGGTCCATTGACGCTTCATAGATGGTGGCCGTAGATCAGAAGCCAAGGCATGAAAGACAAATCAGGAAAATCTGACCCAAGTGTGGAACCACGGTGACCATTGACGGTCCGTAGATTGAGACCATTGATCTACGGACCGTACTGTTGATCCGTAGATTGAGACTGCGAGAGTTCCAGTACCTGATTTTTGAAGATTCTAAGTGTGGAGCTACGGAAGGGGATTGACGGACCGTAGATCGATCTACAGTCCGTATTGCAGTTTCGTCGTTTGCTTCAAAGAACCTGATTTTTGGAAGTTGATATATTTTCAAAGTCCTGGCTGACGGAAGGGACTCACGGAACGTAGATCCATTGACGGCCCGTGAGTCAGTCTCGTGGAATGAAGACGCGTGCCTATAACAAACTTTCCTTATTTTGT
>NW_006239009.1:1474509-1477541 GCF_000226075.1 Solanum tuberosum | reverse complement strand
GATTGTTATTACTAGGATTACTGCGTTATGAGCTTGTGGGGAACACGTTTACCCTAGTTAATTTTCTCATCTTGATAACAACCGAAATTGACTTTTGTTTATTGCTTACTTACTGAATTCTTACAATTTTATTCACAAATCCCCCTATTATTCCTTGTTTCTGGAAGTACTTTGGCTAATTGAATATAATTGTTGGTAAATTTAAAGTCTAAACCATTTTCCTCGTGAGATCGACCCCAACCTACAAGTTGGGTTATTTACTTGATAACGATCACTTATGCTTCTTTAGGGAGGTGTAATTTGAGCGTATCAAATTTTGGCGCTGCTGCCGGGGAAAATTTGTCTTTTAGATTTATTTTAACTACATTATTGAACGTTAGTCAAATATTTCCTAATTTTACTTTTTCTTGTTGTTTTTGTCTATCACAGGTTCTGCCTCTAGTGTATGCCAAGTACACGAAGCCAGGGTGAACCACTTACTCCGTACGATCCAGAGTTGAACCGAACTTTGCGAAGAATGAACAATCAAGGAATTCCAGTTAATCCTATCGGAGTAAATCTTGGTGATGTAGTTGAGTTACAACATCCAAGAGTAGCTGGTGGGGAAAACAGAGGTCTAGCTGGAAATCAATTGGGAGATGCAGTGAGGGTGCTTGGTCCACCAGTCCCACAACTGCATGACAACTATAGGGGCAACGTCAATACTGCTGACTCTGATGGACATCTAGTCTTACCCCCTTTGCCTCCGGGGCACACATTTGTGGTAACCAGTAGCTTAATGCAGATGCTTACTGCGAGGGGCTTGTTCTCAGGGTTGCCATCGGAGGAACCCACATGCTCGCATAGCCAATATAAGGGTGTTCTGCAAGAGCTGTGTAGGTCGACCAGACTTGGATATGGATGTCGTTGGATTGGGAGTGTTCCCTCTATCACTGACAGGCAATGCTGCTATATGGTTCACCGAGCTTCCCCATAAGTCAATCTATACATGGAACCAACTGAGAGATGTGTTCTTAGCAAGGTATTATCTAGTGTCCAAGAAGCTCAATCACAAAGATAGGGTAACTGATTTTGTGGCATTGCCTGGAGAGTCTGTGAGTAGCTCATGGGACAGATTCACTTCGTTCATAAAAGGTGTTCCGGATCACCGTATTGATGATGAGTCACTGAAGGAATATTTCTATCGAGGTCAGGATGACAACAATAAAGTAGTTCTTGATACTATTGCTGGAGGATCATATGGTGAGTGCACATATACACAGATTGCAGAAAATTGGAGAAGATCTCTCGCAACAATAAAGCATGGAGCACTAGGAGGTCGGATACTGGGAGAAACACATTTTCCATTCATACTACGAATAATCAGTCTGCAGAGGAGATTCATGAGGAGATGGCTCATATGAGGACCGAGTTGGGGTTGGTATTGAAGCATGTGAGCGGAGGTGCAGAGAAGGTAAATGTAGTGAATTACTTGACTAGAACGCCACCACCAGCTGAAGAGTGTTACTATGAAGAAGATGCTTATGCAGTGAATGATCAGACGGGGGGTTTCCGACCTAACGCTCAAGGATCCAACACGGAAAATTGGCGCCAAGGTCAAGGAAACCAAGGTCGGAATTACAACCAAGAGGGTTAATATGTCCGTGATGGAAACTTCAATCGCGACAACAACTACAACCGGAACAACTATGGCAACAGAAACGATCGGGTTGGAGCTTATGTTCCCCCTCAAAATCGGGAATCTGGTACTAGGGAAGCTGGAGGCAATCTGGCGCGTATTGAAGATATGATGCATAAGATGATGAGAAGGTTTGATGCAACTGATGAAAATGTGAAGGAGATGAGAAATGACTTGTCTGGTATTGGTCAAAAGGTTGATTCCCATGTAGTGTCAATAAAGCATCTAGAATAGCAGATGACTCAGTTGTCTACCACAGTGAATCCAAGTCAACCTGTCACTCTTTATAGCAACACCATCCAGAATCTAAAGAATGATGATCATTGTATGGAAGTTACTACTCGAGGGGGTAAGCAAACCATAGATCCATTTATGCCGTCTGTGGTGGATACAGAGATGAGAAAATAAGATGATGTGGTAAAGGCTAGTGAAGAGTCTGAGACGGCAACAGAGCAGGAAACAGAGATATCTCAGAAAGTGGTTCCCATACCTAGACCTCCACCACCTTTTCCACAAAGGTTAGTGAAGAAGACTGAAGATGATAAATATAACATGTTTATTAGTATGTTGAAGCAGCTTTCTATCAACGTTCCTTTGATAGAAGCTTTGGAGCAAATGCCTGGGTATGCGAAGTTCATGAAAAATATGGTGACAAAGAAAAGGTCTGTGAGTTTTGAAGATGATGATAGATTGCAGCATTGTAGCGCTATTGCTACAAGATCTCCTGTGTAGAAGAAGGAAGACCTGGTGCTTTCACGATCCCATGTACTATAGGGTTGTTACACTTCGCTAAGGCTTTGTGTGATCTTGGTGCTAGCATCAACCTCATGCCATTATCTATTTACAAGAAGTTGGGACTAGGGGACCCAAAGCCATCTGCAATGAGGTTACTAATGGCCGATCGAACTGTGAAGAAGCCCATTGGTGTACTCCATGATGTGCTAGTAAAAGTGGACTCGTTCATCTTTCCAGCAGATTTTGTAATTCTTGACTGTGAGGTTGATTTTGAGGTTCCCATCATCCTTGGGAGACCATTTCTTGCCACAGGGCGTGCGATAGTTGATATGGAAATGGGACAGATGAAGTTCAAACTGAACAATGAAGAAGCAACTTTCAATATCTGTAGATCCATGAAGCAGAACGGTGAGCTACAAACAGTATCTGCTATAACTTACAGAGTGGAGACTCGAACAGAAGTGCAAATTGAAGAGCGACTAGGTGTCTAACACTAGCAGCAGTTATGATGAATTTCGATAGTGATGGTATTGAAGAGTATGATGAGTTGGTAGCCGCACTTGATAAGTGTGAATACCGGTCCAAACCAAAGAAGTATGAGCTAGACATGAAGAATCGC
>NW_006239009.1:1467003-1473532 GCF_000226075.1 Solanum tuberosum | reverse complement strand
GTGATGTGTGATGCGAGTGGAGTGGCGCTTGGTGTAGTATTGGGTCAAAGGCGAGAGAAAATTCTTCACCCTATTTACTATGCTAGCAAAGCTCTAAATGTGGCCCAGAAGAACTATACTGTGACCGAACAAGAACTTTTTGAGGTGGTTTTTGCATTCGGGAAATTTCGATCCTACTTGCTTGGTACTAAGGTCATAGTGCATACTGACCATTCTGCATTGAGGTATTTGATGGTGAAATAGGATGCAAAACCCAGATTGATTAAATGAGTATTGTTGCTTCAAGAGTTTGATTTTGTGGTAAAACATAGAAAGGGGACCAAAAATCAAGTTGCCGATCACTTGTCCAGATTAGAGGAAGAGGCTATGCTAAAGCTTGGAGATAGGGCTGAAATTAATGATGTTTTTCCAGATGAACATGTATTGGCTGCTTCTCATGATTTGATTCCTTGGTTCGCAGACTTTGCTAATTATCTCGCAAGCGATATTGTACCTCCTGATTTGTCTTTTCACCAAAGGAAAAAGTTTATGCATGATGTGAAGAAATTCTTTTGGGATGAGCCTTACTTGTATCGTAGTTGTGCTGATGGGATTATTCGTCGCTGTGTGCCCGAAGTTGAGATGTTGAGTGTACTTAAAGCATGCCATCCGTCGCCTGTTGGTGGGCATCATAGTGGTATTCGAACTGCACATAAGATTTTGCAGGGTGGGTACTACTGGCCTACCATCCACCAAGATGCTCATGATTTCGCCAAGTCCTGTGATCGTTGCCAAAGAGAAAGTGGGATTTAAAAGAGGCAAGGGCTGCCTATGAATCCTATATTGGTGATAGAGTTGTTTGATGTATGGGGCATTGATTTTATGGGTCCATTTGTGAGTTCATACGGGATGAAGTATATTCTTGTTGCGGTTGATTATGTATCGAAGTGGGTTGAAGCAGTTGCGCTCCCCAACAATGAAGGCAAAAGTGTCACCGCATTCTTGAAAAAGAATATCTTCTCCAGATTTGGTACACCGAGGGATATTATTAGCGATGGAGGTTCTCACTTTTGTAATAAGTTGTTCAAGGCACTACTTGAGAAATATGGTGTTCGCCACAATGTAGCCACTCCTTACCTTCCACAGACTAGTGGGCAAATTGAAGTGTCCAACAGAGAAATTAAATAGATTTTGGCAAAGACTGTTAATACTAATAGAACGGATTGGTCAAGGAAGTTTGATGATGTTGTATGTGCCTATCGCACTGCATAAAAGACTCCCATAGGTATGTCTCCTTACCAACTTGTATATGGGAAGTCTTGTCATTTACTGATAAAGCTAGAGCATAAGGCGATGTGGGCAATGAAGAAGCTAAATTTGGATTGGGGCGCCGCTTCAAATCAAAGAATGAATGACTTGAATATGCTTGATGAGTTCCGCCTAAAATCTTATGAAAGTTCAGCCTTGTACAAAGAGAAGATGAAGCGGTATCATGATCAAAGAATTGAAAAGCGTGAATTTGTGGTTGGTGATCTTGTGCTTCTATTCAACTCTAGGTTGTGCTTGTTTCCAGGCAAACTCAAGTCCAAATGGACTGGGCCATTTTTGCTCACAAAAGTGCTCCCCCATGGAGTGGTTGAGCTTGAGAATAGTGAAGGAACAAGGTTCATGGTAAATGGGCAAAGGATCAAGATCTATCTGGAAAATGCTGAAAGTGTGCAAGAAGTGATTGAGGCCTACAATCTTGATGAAGTCTAAGTAATCAAGAAACTTGCGTCGTACCGCAACGTTAAATCAAGCGTTGTTTGGGAGGCAACCCAAGATGTACAATCTAGCCAACGATAGATTTTCGTTTTCCATCTAGCATTTTTTGTGTTTAGTTTATTATCTGTATTAATTTAGATAGGCATTTTAGTTTTTTTTATTGTGTGTTGGCTAGAATTAGCATAGGATCCGTGTCATCAGTTTTTCTAAGTGTAAGGGTGATCTACGGTTCTCATCTACGGACCGTAGATCGACTCACGGACCGTAGACGGGGTCTCGTGAGTCCAAACCCTAGTTTTGTCTGACCCGACCCGGACCCCCTCATTTAAAAACTCCCCTAATTTAAAATCACTTCCACTTCCCTCCATTCACTCTACAACCGTTTCACCATCCCATAACCTCCCTAAATTACTCCATAACTCCCCCATAAAATCGTCCCTTACATTCCCCCATAATTCCCACAATTCCTTTCCATTTACGAATACAACTGATTCCATATTCCACAAAGGTGTTGGGTTAGTAACGAAGAGGTGATTCCTTGGTCTTGCTAATCTTAGTGTCGTCACGCAATCACCCCACTCCTCGTTGCTTGTAAGGTAATAGACTTTCTCCTCACTTTGAATTTCGGTTCATAGATTGAATATAGAAAGTCGGGAGTTGGGTCTTGACCTTGGGTAATTGTTAGATGAAATTGCATGATAAAATTGGAAGTTAAAATACCCTTGGAACGATATATAGTGATTGTTGCCTTGTTATATGTGATTATGAGTCCACATGTAAGTTTCGACCTAGGGTTCCAAAGTTTGTCTTAAATACTTGTTCAAATGATTAATCGGAATCCTGAGAATGACAAACTAGCATGATTCAATGTTGAAATGCATGGTTAGACTAGGATATTGTTGAAAATGATCTAAGATGTGGACTTGCAAATAAAGATTGGCTGAAACCTGGCATAGATCGCATCCACGATTCCCCGTCTACGGACCGTAGATTGGGTTCGTGGGTTGATGCACTTGAAAATCTCACCAAGTGTGAAACCACGGGTGTGGACTACGGTCCGTAGATCAATCTACAGACTGTTCTGTACATCCGTGGTTTCCATCTGTGACCAATATTGTTGGTCCTCTGATCCACGGATCATAGATCAGTCTACTGACCGTAGGTCTCCTCCGTGGATGACCACTGTATCCTCTGTCTGAAATTTTCTTGGGACTTTGTTACTGTTCGTTTATAGTTCAATTATTTTTTGTTTGTTTATGGTTAGTTTTGGCACTAATATTGGTTCCACAGGTACGATGGCACCCAAGAAGCTAGTCACCTACGCTAAACAGGGCAAGTCAAAATCTGTTGCTCCTAGCTTCAGGTTAATTGATGAGGACACGGACACGGAAAAAGATCCAGCATACTTTCCTCCCAACACAAGGACTTCCCCCACAGCACCCCGAGCCACCAGAGACACCTCCCAGAAGGTGATCACCGACGTAGTCACTGTCTCCCAGTCTGATGAGGAGCACACACTGATCGGGTCACTAACTGGGGCTGCTTCCAGTTTAGCTACTGGGTTTGTGTCTGGCTCTGAGTCCAGCCATGCTTCAGGGTCCGAGTCTGCCCATGCTTCGGTGTGCAAGGCCAAGTCAGCCACAGGGTCCAGCCAGGATGATCAAGCTGCCTCGTCCGATGAGGCCACTAGCTCGGAGTCTGTACCATCACCAAGGAATGAGGGTCCTACTCCAGTGGCCGGCAAGCCAAACAGATGGTGTGTTGAGGGCCAATGGCAAATTTATTGGGATGCCAAGATGAGAAATAACAAAGGGAAGATGGCCCGACTTATTACAGAGGAGCGTAGAGTCCTCACGGGGAGCTTGCACATTGTCCCTGACATCCACCGTCTTTTTAACCTTCACAAGTGTGATTGGATGGCTCCAGACCCTGGGACTTATAGTGAGGAAATTGTGCGAGAGTTCTACGCCTCCTATGCTGCCACTCTCCGTGGCTCGATCTCCAAGAGGTCAAAACCTATGGACCAAGATCCTCTCACTTCCACTGTGGTCCGGTGGACATATCACATGCCACCATCAACCGTTTTCTCTATGGTTCGACCACATGTCACTCTTGGTCACTAAACACAGCGGAGTTTGAGTATAGATGGGACATCGTGCGAAGTGGTGCTTTCCAGAGGAATGCTGAACAGCGAGAGGCTGTAATATTATGGTTGGCTAAGTACATTGCTGCAGATGGCGAGCGTGCAGAGTGGGTCGCTACACCTCAGTTAGGTATCCGAAAGGCCACATTGAATTTTGTGGCCAAGTTCTTCTGGTTGTTGGTGCGTAACTGGGTGTCGCCGACAAAAGCTGACAACCAACTCACATGGGATAGAGCGATCATGGTTGCAGCACTGGTAGCAGGAGTGGAGATTGACTTTGCCCGAATGCTGCTGGCAGAGATTCACGAGAGGGCATTCAAGACCTCCACTACTTACCCATTTCCATGTTTGATTTTCCAATTGTCCAGGGACTCTGGCGTGCCGATCTGGCATTGTGATAAGTTGATCCACCCTACAAGGACATTGGATATAGGCCTCATTCGAGATGAGGCACATGTGGCGGCGCCTCGTAGAGAGCCCCAGATTGAGGTACCTCCCCTGGGCGCAGATCTTGTAGACACGGTGGGGCAGGCACAGGGCGGTGATCCCATTATACCAGATCACTCTGATACTGTCCCGGCCTCCTCTTCCCAGGCTGCTAGTTCATCCCGGTCCATACCACAGTTAGGAGCTATTGTTGTCCTGTTGGCCAGAGTACAGAAATTGGAGGCTCAGATGGCCACACTGCTGCATCACATTCAGCCTTGGATGCAAAAGTCGATAGCCGAGTCCGAGGCTAGAATGGAGCGAAGGATGGAGGGCATGATGGACCGGAAGGTCCAGGCAGTAAATAAGTGTCTTGATGCCTTTGAATTGCGAGTCCTCGAGCGATCAGCCCCGACCATAAATCTATCCTCTTTGCAGGCTGAGTTAGATAGTCTCTGGACCGACGTTGATGCCATTCTTGACGCCCCTATAGTTGAGCCTCAGGTCGCACCTACTGCACTGGGTGATGATACAGTGCTGGATGTTTTATTCAGTGGGACCGCCGAGGAGGGGCTTGAGCCTACACATGCCAAAGGTAAGAGGCACCGTTCTAATCGCACTGAGGAGGATAAAGCGCAAAAGAGACAACGTAGGTAGGAGAAGGAGGCCAGGAAGGCCTCGATTCTAGATGAACAGTTGCGCCAACAGAAGGTGCATGAGAGTGTTGCAGGGGCATCGAGTTCTGCCCCAGTTGTAGAGGTCCCGCCTGTTGTGAAGGCGTTGTGAGCACCATTGATGGTGCTATGATGGATGATGTGGGCACTACTGAGGGTGACACTACTATTGCTCCAGCGGGCTCCGGGAAACCGACCCAGCTGCTCGTGCATGATTTGTCGGCGCTATGCGCCACAGGTTTGCTTTACCCAATCCACTATTTTTTACTGTTCTTGTATGCATTGGGGACAATAGTATCTACTTTTGTTGGGGGTGGGGTAAATGGATTGTGAGTGATAGGGTGAAGTCTGAGTAACCCAACTCATAAATCCTCTCTTGGGGTTTTCTTGCCTGTGTTCTTTTTCCCCAAGATACTGTTTAATTTCTATTGAACCGACATGTGTTAGGATTGTATGTATAGAAGCATTAAAAAGATTGAAGCATGATGGCTTATGAAAAATATAACCCGTCCAAATGTTGTGATGTGTGCTAGAATTGGTAGGCTAAGACAAGTAGAATGTGTCAGCTCTGAGTATGACATGATAATGAATCAACTTGATGGAATGAATTAAGCTGAAACGTGAATTGGTTAATCTGATAATCTGATAATGAAACTATGTGCCAAGTATGTGTGAGAATAGTGATTGTTCAAACAGTTATTGTGCGAAACTAGAACTTGCCCGGTTAGTCCTGCTAAGACAATTCACTTTAGAAGCTAGGAGGTGATCATAGGCCCTTATTCTGATAAGTCCACAAATTGCCTAAATGAAAGATCCAACCAAATGAAATAAATTCTACCTTTGATCCAAATGCTTTGAGCCTAAAATTAGACCATTTCTTTCTAAACCCCGAACTCACCTTCCCATAAAGCTACTATGTTGGCCACGGTCCCTCCTTGGACATGTGCACCTCATATTAGGTCAAAAGCCTAAGTTGAGGGTGGCTAATGTATAAGGTAACTTCAATCTTGGCCCTGACCCAATATCGGGTATTGTGCACCTCAACCAATGGAAAATCCATAAGTTGAGGGTGGCTATGAAAGAGGAAACTGAAGAAAAAATGGGTATGAAAAGGGTTTAATGTTAAAAGAAAGAAAAGAAAGGAATGGATGTGACTTGTTGTAAGCTGAAGAAAAAAAGAGCATAAAACGCAAGAAAGAGATAAAAGTGAAAAGTAAAAAGATCTGAAAAGCCTAAAGTCACATCCATGGTTGAAGAAAATCAAGGGAAAGAAGGTAAAATGGTGGGATGACAGAAATAGGGCAGAAAGAGGTTGAAAGCCTAGCGTAATGTCAAGGAGGCCAGAAAGTCACTAAGAAGTACCCAAATATACCACACTTGATCCCGAGACTACATTACAAGCCAAGAAAGTCCTATAGTGATCTTAGAATCTAGTTTGGAGAGTCTAAGCAGTGAAAATAAGGGCAAACCTATGGTACTGAGCACTAACTGTACGTGAAGTTATTTCTGAGTGTGAGTGTTGAATGAATCCTTGTACTCAAAT
>NW_006239009.1:1465969-1466617 GCF_000226075.1 Solanum tuberosum | reverse complement strand
TGAGTTTACGGTATTTCTAATACGTTTCACTTACAAGTTGTGTGTGTCTAGGACCTTTTGGTATTAGTTTTTATGTGTTTTTATCATATTTTACGGAAAAGATGTTCAGGCGCTGAATTAAAGAAACAGCTGAAAAAAGTGCAAAAAAAGGGAATCTACGGACCGTAGGTCCATTGATGCTCCGTCTATGGTGGTCGTAGATCAGAAGCCAAGGCATTGAAGACAAATCAGGGAAATCTGACCAAGTGTGGAACCATGGTGACCATTGACGGTCCGTAGATTGATCTACGGACCGTACTGTTGATCCGTAGATTGAGACAGCGAGGGTTCCAGTACCTGATTTTTGAAGATTCTAAGTGTGGAGTTACGAAAGGGGATTGACGGACCGTAGATCGATCTACGGTCCGTACTGCAGTTCCGTCGTTTGCTTCAGAGAACCTGATTTTTGGAAGTTGATATATTTTCTAAGTTCTGGCTGACGAAAGGGACTCACGGACCGTAGATTCATTGACGGTCCGTGAGTCAGTCCCGTGGAATGAAGACACGTGCCTGTAACAAACTTTCCTTATTTTGTTTCCCTTTTAATTTAGGACTTGTTTTCTATAAATAGGGCATGTAAACCTCGTTTTTGGGGGTTAGACATTATTA
>NW_006239009.1:1463170-1465535 GCF_000226075.1 Solanum tuberosum | reverse complement strand
ACCCCCCCTTTCTATTACTTCTTTCTGGAAGTAATTTGACTAATCGAATATAATTGTTGGTTAAATTAAAGTCTAAAACATTTTCCTCGTGGGATCGACCCCAACATACAAGTTGGGTTATTTACTTGATAATGACCGCTTATGCTTCTTTAGGGAGGTGTAATTTGAGCGTATCAAATTTTGGCGCCGCTGCCGGGGAAAATTTGGCTTTTAGATTTATTTTAACTACATTATTGAACGTTAGTCAAATATTTCCTAATTTTACTTTTTCTTGTTGTTTTTGTCTCTCTCTGGATCTGACTCTAGTGTATGCCAAGTACACGGAGCCAGTGTGAACCACTTTCTCTGTACGATCCAGAGTTGAACCGAACTTTGCAAAGAATGAACAATCAAGGAATTCCAGTTAATCCTATTGGAGTAAATCTTGGTGATGCAGTTGAGTTACAACAACCAAGAGTAGCTGGTGGGGAAAATCGGGGTCTAGCTGAAAATCAATTGGGAGATGCAGTGAGGGTGCTTGGTCCACCAGTCCCACAACTGCATGACAACTACAGGGGAAACGTCAATATTGCTGACTCTGATAGACCTCTAGTCTTACCCCCTTTGCCTCCGGGGCACACATTAGTGGTAACCAGTAGCTTAATACCGATGCTTACTGCGAAAGGCTTGTTCTCAGGGTTGCCATCGGAGGACCCACATGCTCACATAGCCAAGATAAGGGTGGTCTGCAAGAGTTGTATTGGTCGACAAGACTTGGATAAGGATGTCATTGGATTGCGAGTGTTCCCTCTATCACTGACAGGCGATGCTGCTATATGGTTCATCGAGCATCCTTATAAGTCAATCTATACATGGAACCAACTGAGAGATGTGTTCTAAGCAAGGTATCATCCAGTGTCCAAGAAGCTCAATCACAAAGATAGGGTAAATGATTTTGTGGCATTGCCTAGAGAATCTGTGAGCAGCTCATGGGACAGATTCACTTCGTACATAAGAGGTGTTTCGGATCACCGTATTGATGATGAGTCACTGAAGGAATATTTCTATCGAGGTCAGGATGACAACAATAAAGCAGTTCTTGATACTATTGCTGGAGGATCATATGGTGAGTGCACATATGCACAGATTGCAGAAAAATTGGAGAAGATCTCTCGCAACAATAAGCACGGAGCACTAGGAGGTCGGATACTGGGAGAAACATATTTTCCGTTCATGCGACGAATAATCAGTCTGCAGAGGAGATTCGTGAGGAGATGGCTCAGATGAGGACCGAGTTGGGGTTGGTATTGAAGCATGTGAGCGGAGGTGCAGAGAAGGTAAATGTAGTGAATTACTTGACTGGAACGCCACCACCAGCTGAAGAGTTTTACTATGAAGAAGATGCTTATGCAGTGAATGATCAGACGGGGGGTTTCCGACCTAACACTCAAGGATCCAACTCTGAAAATTGGCGCCAAGGTCAAGGAAACCAAGGTCGGAACTATGGTAATTACAACCGAGAGGGTCAATATTTCCGGGATGGAATCTTCAATCGCGACAACAACTACAACCGGAACAACAATGGCAACAGAAATGATCGGGTTGGAGCTTATGTTCCCCCTCAAAATCGAGAATCTGGTACTAGGGAAGCTGGAGGCAATATGGCGCGTATTGAAGATATGATGCATAAGATGATGAGAAGGTTTGATGCAACTGATGAGAATGTGAAGGAGATGAGAAATGACTTGTCTGGTATTGGTCAAAAGGTTGATCCCCATGTAGTGTCAATAAAGCATCTAGAATAGTAGATGACTCAGTTGTCTACTACAGTGAATCCACGTCAACCTGGCACTCTTCCTAGCAACACCATCCAGAATCCAAAGAATGATGGTCATTGTATGGCAGTTACTACTCGAGGGGGTAAGCAAACCATAGATCCATTTATGCCGTCTGTGGTGGATACAGAGATGAGAAAAGAAGATGATGTGGTAGAGGCAAGAGGAGAGTCTGAGACGGCAACAGAGCAGGAAGCGGAGATATCTCAGAAAGTGGTTCCCATACCTAGACCTCCACCACCTTTTCCACAAAGGTTAGTGAAGAAGACTAAAGATGGTAAATATCGCATGTTTATTAGTATGTTGAAGCAGCTTTCTATCAACGTTCCTTTGATAGAAGTTTTGGATCAAATGCCTGGGTATGCGAAGTTCATGAAAGATATGGTGACAAAGAAAAGATCTGTGAGTTTTGAAGATGATGATAGATTGCAGCATTGTAGCGCTATCGCTACAAGATCTCTTGTGCAGAAGAAGGAAGACCCGGGTGCTTTCACGATCCCATGTACTATAGGGTTGTTACACTTTGCTAAGGCATTGTATGATCTTGGTGG
>NW_006239009.1:1451694-1462423 GCF_000226075.1 Solanum tuberosum | reverse complement strand
ATAATAATAATAATAATAATAATAATCTATCTATATATAATAGGAGAAGAAAAAAATGCTTACGTGTCAGCACCACAAAATTTGTAAAAATATTAAATAATAAATAACAATTTTAAAAAACAAAAAAATTCAAAAAAATAAATAAATTAAAATTCATTTTTAAAATTCGTTTACCTTAATAATTGTTGTATTGATTGTTTTTTAATAAATTAAATATGTTTGTTCCTAATAAAATGCTACCTGTCTAATTTTAAAATAAATTTTATAAATGTAGAAGTTAGAGTTTATGAATTATCAAAATTAATTAATTTAAAATTAAAAAATTAAGAAATATTCATAGTAATGTAACCACTCACCATAACTCTCCTAACACGTTTTTCTTTGTACTGTTTTTTTCATAAATATAATTTTAGAAAACAAACAAAGAGGAAAAAAATTCCACCATATTCAAAGAACAACCAACGTAAACATTTTTTGGGCTCTGTTTTTAAAAATTCGAATTTAAAAATTGTAAATCTTGTAACTGCAAAATAAATAAATAATAAAAGTATGTACAAATTTTTGGGTCCATGAGATCCAAATAATATATTGAAAGTTTTAAAATGTTACCCGAACGTGTACCTTTTAAACAGTTATGCAAACGTATAACTTTTAAGCGAAAAATTACTGTAGAATTTTAAATTGAGAAAACTACTACCATTTTTATAATACTTTCATAAGCAAAATTTCAATGGAGAAGCAAAAAAAAATGGTTTATCAAATTGTCAAAGATTTTAACTACACATGAATCTCAACAACAAAGTTTTCAATGGCAACTGCATTCTTTATGACAAAGAAGATGAATAAGTGGGTGAGTTGTAATCTCCAGTATAGTATGTGTTCGGAAAAAAATAAATCTCATCGGTGGATTGTTTGCTAGTAAAAACTTTTATGAAGAATCATCCAAATATCACTCAGAGGTAATTACGTATATGATTTCATGAACACTAATTTTAGATGTGGATTTTATTTTCTATGAAAATAATGGATTGATGAATTTTATATTTTCTAATAGATCTCACGAGACGACTGATAGATGCATGTAGGGTAAGAAATTGATTTGAACACCAATGTAACACTTATTTTTATCTAACAAGTAGTTGATGACTGAGTTACATATCCATCTGATTTAGGAAACAGGAAAATAGACATGTCTTCAAAGAGATCGAGAAAAGTAGAGGAGAATGGACGATCAATGAGATTTCAGATGATGCTGAAAACTTCAATATGATAACAATTTCACCAACGACTACAGTGATAATGATGACGAAGTTGATGATGTCGATATTATAACAATGAAGATGAAAGTGGACAACAAAAGAAATATGAAGATGACGAAGGAGATCATGAAGAAGAAAAAGAAGATCAATAAGGAACATAAAATGACTCAAATGATAAAAGAAATACAGCAATAGATCATCATTTTGCCTTTTAGAACTTTTCAAGATTATATTGGCAATGGTAAGGAAAAAAACATGGATAGTTCAATTTCATCACCTGTAACGACCAATTTCCGTCGTTATGAAAAACCAATGGGGAAACAATTTGGGTCAGAAAACTTTTGAGTAGTGACTTGGAAATTTCTAGCCTAGTCCAAATTTGGATGAAATCTGAGTTAGGTAAGGTCTAGGGAAATCTGGTACTGAATGGGGGATTTAATTATTAATTTGACCACATGAGTGGATAGCCAAGACGTTAAGGAGCATGTACGGCTTTACAGAATCAAATTCGAGCGAGTAGAACTCCTGAAACTGATCTTGGCGTTAAAAGGTAGTTTTAGAACATCCAGGTAGGAAGGTGTGTTGTGAAATGGGAGCTTGGAACTTAATTTCAGAGTTTCTATCTCCGTCTGAGCCGTCGGGGCAGGATTAGTCCCACCAGGGCGGGGCCGCTTTGGCGGGTTGGGGTCCGCTGTGGCGGACCAGTCGCGACTTAAATCGGGGAAAACCCCAAAAACATTATTTTTTGCAAAACTTCGTTCTTGAGAGCTAAGAGACGACCCAGAGCAGTTCTTGACAATTTTCCACGAATTCTAGTGCTAATGGTAAGATTATTACTCCCTAATCCGTAATTCAATTTTTAGAACTTAGAATCTTGGGTAATGATCGTTGGGGTTTAGCTGAAGTTAATGGGGGGGAGCCCTAATTGAATATTAGGATCTTGGGTTTGGCCTTGGATTGATTGTTAGATTATTATCCGGGTAAAATTAGGCTATGTTTATTGATCCTTGCGTTAATTACTTATTTTAGACCAAGAACAAGCTGAAAGAATCCGGAAAGGAAAGACTCAAGTGTCTTAAGGGTATTCAGGCTTGGTTTCGATGTAGGTGATGGTTCAATTTCCTGTTTGTGTGATATATGTCGGTTAATTGCTTCATTATATGCATGTGTGTATGTGAATAGGGAAATATCAACCAAATCCAATGAAGTGATTATGTATGAATAGTTACATGCCATGAACCTAATACTTGATTGTATGACTATGGGTAATGTTCATTATGAGTGTGATTGTGATTGTGGTTGTGCTGACTGGATCGGGTGTCACGTTCTGACACATACATTGGATTGGGTGTCACGTTTCGACACATATATTGGATTGGGTGTCACATTTCGACACATATATTGGATCGGGTGTCTCTGACACACGTATATTTGATCGGGTGTCACGTTCCGACACACTAACCATTTTTGTGTGGGTTCCATGAGAGGACCACTGTGATTATTACATTCATGTCTACTTGTCGTTAATATTGGGAAACTATATGTTGCTCCTGAAATGATAATTGATCTATGTTTTCTGTATAGGTGTGTTTATTGTGTTGTAATTGCTTGCCTATCTTTCACTTACTGGAGTAGCCGCGTGATCCTACCAGTACACTGTGGTTTGTGTACTGATACTGCACTTGCTCGTTCTTTGTTGAGTACAGTGCATCTTCAGGCGGCTACTGATATACCTCAGTTAGGGAATCATTGATCGAAGACCAGATTTGAGGGTGAGCCATTTCTTTCAGGCTGCCATGGATCCTTCCTTGTTTAGTATATTCTTTTTGTACTCAGACGATTTAGTTAGACTTTTTCTTATGTGAGTTTCAGGGTTGCACCCCTTTTCTTTGACTGTTGGTTACCAGAGTTTTGGTACAATGACTTTTAGTTCTAGAGGTTAAATTTCCATGATAGTTGTTTGTTGGACCTTCGGAGTTTATGGGAACTCCGTATTTATTTAGTCTTCTAAACCTGCTTCCGTATCTTTAAATGCTTAGTTTCTCATTAAATTGCGTAGTTGGGTTGTAGTAATGGTTCCCCATCGGAGGGTTAGTGTGGGTACCAATCACGGCGGTCTGGGTCGTGACAAAGTTGGTATCAGAGCCCTAGGTTCATTGATCTCATTGTACCAAAACGAGTCTAGTAGAGTCTTACGGAACGGTACAGAGACGTCTTTACTTTTTTTCGAGAGGCTATAAGACTTTAGGAAAACTTATTTCTTTCTTCTGTGCTATTACTTGAATCCGATTGGTATCTAGGTGATACAAATTGGTATTTTTCCTCCGTCAGTCTATGGTCAGAACTAGAGCAACAGAAGTGGTAACACCAACACTAGCAAGAGAGGATGCGTCCTTCCAAATAAGCATGTTTCCCCGATTCAACGTGGGCATGCAATGACTAGTGACAAACATGAGGTTTTTATTATGTTCTTAAGGCTAAAATCTTCATTCTTCATGGGTACGGAATCTGAAGATTCTTATGATTTTCTTGTTGATTGTCATGAGTTATTTCATAAGATGGGTAAAGGTAGAGTGATTTAGTGTTGAGTTTATGATATACAGTTCAAGGGAGACGTCAAAATATGGTGGTGGTCTCATGTTGAGTACCAACTAGTAAATGCACTACTCATGACTTGGAAAACATTTTATAGCTTTCTTTATGGAGAATTATATACCCTGAACTTTGAGGGATAGGAGGAGAGATGAGTTCCTGAATATAGAGCAACATAATATATTTGTTGCAGCCTATAAGGCCAAATTTTGTGTTTCATCCAAATATGGTACTACACTTTGCTTCAGTCAAAAAGGAGCAAATTTGTCGCTTTGTGAAAGGATTAAGGTCAGATTTGCAGATTTAAGCTTATAGGTGGCTGCTTCAACAAAATCTTCTCAGAAAGTGGTTGATTTTGTGACGGAGGTAGAATGGGGTAAAGTCACAAGACTTTCCCAAAGTGACAACATTCAAGAAGTTTTGTAAGGGACGACTAGATAATAAACACCATTACTTTGGAAAATGCATTTATTATTGTTGTCATAACATGTATGGGTTGCTTAATAAATGATGAAATTATGTTGCGACAATTGAGGTTAGAATCTCTACTATGATTTCCTAGATTAAGTGTATATCAAAGAGTGTCATGATACGACTACTCCAATAGAAGTGATGCTTACTTGGTTAAGTTTTAAGTGTGTTACAATTGTGGAGAACCTGGACATATGAGGAGAGATTGTCCCCATCCACGCATGTCTGACCCCGTGCCGCAGCAGACCAGAGCAATGGTACCAGCAGGCAGCGAAAGTAATGGCAGAGGACGTCCACAAGGTGGGCGAAGAGGAAATCAGCGATGCCATGCTGGGAAAATGGTAATGCAGGTAGGGAGCAGTGCAGCCAGGCAAGGAGGTTGCCCATCATCTCCGGGCAAGACCAAGGCTGAGGCATCTGATGTAGTGATCACAGGTACTATTATTGTCTGTGATCGGATGGCTACTTTTTGTTTGATCTGGGTTCTACTTATTCATATGTGTCAGTTCAGTTTACCTTGGGATTTGATGCGGTTTGTGATGTGCTTGATGCCTCTATCTATGTTTCTACCCCAGTTGGAGACTCTGTCATAGTCAACCATGTATATCGTGCATGTCCTGTCCTATTTATGGGTTTTCAGACTCGGGTAGATTTGGTTATTCTGAATATGACTGACCTTAATATAATCTTAGGTATGACTTGGTTGTCTCCCTATTATGTTGTGCTTAATTGTAATACTAAGTCGGTAACTCTAGAGATCCTGGGTAGGAAAATATTAGAGCGGGAAGGGGTGTACAAGCCTAATCCAACTAAGGTCATATCTTTCGCGTGGGCTAGGAAACAAGTGGGGCAAGGGTGTTAGGCGTATTTGGCTCATATTCGAGATGTTGATGTTGAGTCTCCCTCTATTGAGTCTATTCTTGTAGTGTCTGAATTCAAAGAAGTGTTTCCTACCGATTTGCCTGGTATGCCTCCGGATAGAGATATAGATTTCTGCATTGACTAGGAACCTAGCACTCGCCCCATCTCCATTCCTCCTTATCGCATGGCTCCAGCAGGATTAAGAAAGCATAAAGCTCAAATCCAGGAGCTTCTTGATAAAGGTTTCATCCTTCCTAGTGCTTCCATGTGGGGTGCTCCTGTCTTGTTTGTTAAGAACAAGGACGGTAGTATGAGGACAGGTGATTTTATCTTAAGCCATAAAGGAGTGGATTGATACCGGAATGACAATCTTATGGATAAAAGAAAGTCCTATTGAGTATACTTGGGTGAAGGCAATTAAAGATTTTAGCAAGAAAGTGCGTATAAAATTAGGTTAGTCCTTTGAATTTGATGGGTATACCTGAGTTTGAGGTGTCATGTCGATGAAAAGGTTGACTTCGTAGTGATAGCCAAGGCTAACTAAGCATAATGGTAATAAGAGTTTGTGATAGATTGTTATGGGATGCAACTATATAATAAGATTGTGGGTTAAGCGAATTTTGTATAGTAATTACGACTTACGAGTATCTAAGGTTGTGGCTTTCTAATATTTGGTGAGTAACGTGGTTTTATGGAAAGTTTTAAGAGATGGTGGACACCACACAAAATGAATTTAAAAGAGCTAGAGTCATAATGAGGAAAAAATAGTGGGATGTAGTACAGCCTTTAGAGAGAGGCGAATATTATATTTGATTGCAAAGGCTAAAGAAGTATCTTCAGAGGGGTAGATAATTGGGTTCAGAGACGCGTGATTCCATTCATTTAGATGTGGCTATGGTAATAGTGTCACGGGTCCATCAGATTGGTTAAGAACTATTGGAAAAGACTTGAGGAAGGAGTGTACAGACATTAGCTCGAGTGTGATGATAAGTACTTTGTTTTTGTTTTTGAGTTTAGTAATGAGTACGATTGAATTTTTAGCGAAAGATATTGTAAGATCGATGGACATGCGATCAATGATAAGTGAAGATCCATGAATTAGTAAAAATCTTCAAGGTACAAGCTAATGTTGATACATAAGGGAAATGTGTTATACGGCTAAATTTACAATTTAGATTTTTCATTGTAAGTCTACATTCGTGGTGATATATTTTGTCAAGGTATGAATTGGCAAGGTGAGAAATAATCAATTGTATCAAGTATTGAGCATTCGAAAGAACTTACACCTGGGTTGAGTCGTAAAGTTTATTAGTGTTGATTTGTTAAGTACCTAAGAAAGGTTTTCATTTAAAAGTGTTGGTTTAGAGTAAGGTAAATGGTCGGAGTGTTTATGATGGTTGTGAGTATGATTCACTAGCTATGCTTACGTGTGTTTTCACTTTTGTGGGTGGATCCCTAGTGGTGGATCAGGTGTACCGATCCTATGATGCTCTCTTGGTTAAGTGGGATGATCGGGAAGACTTGGTTATTTGAGACGATATATTTGGTGTTGTCTTGGAGTTATTAAAGTATTCCAGTGGTTCTACATGTACCACCTTCCGTATGAGAATTTATAGAAGAGCTAACATGCGTATTTATGATTGTCTGACAATCTTAATATTCATCTAGTCGTTGAGGTCATGTATCAATTATGTGTGGTTTAATGTGGGGATCATTGGGTCCAATTCTACTATTCTTAAGGGTAATCTACAATCACAATTACTAAATCTAGCATTTTGATAGTGTTGTTAGGGGGTTTGTATGCTTGGACATATCCCTCGATGAGTATCTGATGTCTAAAGATCAACTTTTTATAACTTAAGCTCATGTGAATTTATGTTGTGATATGGAGATGTTGATAAGAACTATGATTGTTTGGGTATTATGAGTGTGTGTTGGTTGGTTTAGGTTCACTTCTAATTGTAGCGAGTATTGATTTAGAATTTTATCATGCTTATGTGACAAAAGATTAGTCCTGATAATTTTATCAAGGTCCTTGATCACATGTTGCAGACATGTGTATGATCAACTTTGGTGGTTATTGGGAATCGCTTTTGTTGTTAGTTAAGTTTACATACAACAATATTTATCACTCGAGTATTGAGATGACTTCATTGAGGCGTTGTATGGGAGGATGTATAGGTATTCCATTGGTTGGTTTGAGGCTGGAAATGTGTAACCTTTGGGGGTTGATTTGGTGAAAGATGCTCAGGATAAGGTGAGAAGCATCCAAGCTAAGCTTGTAGCTGTCTAGAGTCGACAGAAAAGTATGTAGACCGTAAGTTAAGGGACATAACATTTCAGGCTGGTGAGAAAGTTCTTCTAAAAAGTGTCACCCATAAAGGGGGCGATGAGATTCGGAAAAAAGGGCAAACTTAGTCCTCGATACGTCGGGCCATTTGAGATTCTTAACTGTGTAGGGCCAGCGGCTTAGAGGTTGGTGTTACCGCCTAGCCTATCTGGAGTCCGTCCAGTTTTCTATATGTATATGTTGAAGAAGTATCATGGGGCGGAGATTACATTATAAAGTAGGACTCAGTTTTGTTAAACAAACACCTTCAGTATGAGGAAGAACCGGTTGCAATTCTTGATCGCAATGTATGGAAGATGAGGACCAAGGAGATAAAGTTTGTGAAGGTTCAATGGAAGCATCGTCCATTTGAGGAAGCTACTTGGGAAACCGAGAAGGACATGCAAGACAGGTATCCCCAGCTATTCGACAATTCAGATACTACTCTACTCTTACCTTAGCTAGTTTTTCCTAGTTTATCACTCGGGGACGGTGATAGGTAAATTGGTATCTATTGTAACGACCGGTCTCCGTCGTTATGCAAAAACCAATGGGGAAAGAATTTGGCCATAAAACTTTTGAGTAGTGACTTGAAAATTTCTAGCCTAGTCCAGATTTGGATGAAATCTAAGCCAGGTTAGGTCTAGGGAAATCAGGTAATGAATGGGGGATTTATTTATGAATTTGATCACATGAGTAGATAGCCAAGACGTTAAGGATCTTGTACGGCTTTACGGAATCGAATTCGAGCGAGTAGAACTCCCGAAACCGATCTTGGAGTGAAAGGGTAGTTTTAGAACGTCCAGGTTGGAAGGGGTGTTGTGAAATGGGAGCTTGGAACTCAATTTCTGAGTTTCTGTCTCCGTGCAAGCCACCGAGGTGGGATTAATCCCTCTAGGGTGGGGCAGTTATGGCAGGTTGGGGTCCGCTGTGGCGGGCCAGTCGCGACTTAAATTGGGGGAAAATCCCAAAAACATTATTTTATACAAAACTTCGTTCTTGAGAGCTAAGGGACGACCCAGAGCAGTTCTTGACAATTTTCCACGAATTCTAGAGCTAAAAGTACGATTATTACTACCCTAATCCGTAATTCGATTCTTAGAACTTAGAATCTTGGGTAATGATCATTGGCGGAGAATTTTTTGCCTGAAGTTAATGGACAAAAAACCCTTATTGAACATTAGGATCTTGGGTTTGGCCTTGGATTGATAGCTTGATTATTATCCGGGTAAATTAGGCCTTGTTTATTGATCCTTGCGTTAATTACTTGTTTTTAGACCAAGAACAAGATGAAAGAATCCGGAAAGGGAAGGTTCAAGTGTCTTAGGAGTATCCAGGCTAGGTTTTGATGTAGGTGATTGTTCGATTTCTTGTTTGTGTGATATATGCCGATTAATTGCTTCATTACATGCATGTGTGTATGTGAATAGGGAAATGTGAACCGAATCCAATGAAATGATCATGTATGAACAGTTACATGCCATGAACCTAATACTTGATTGTATGATTATGAGTAATGTTCATTATGGGTGTGATTATAGTTGTGTTGACTGGATCGGGTGTCACGTTCCGACACATATATTGGATCGGGTGTCACGTTCCGACACATATATTGGATCGGGTGTCACGTTCCGACACATATATTGGATCGGGTGTCACGTTCCGACACATATATTGGATCGGGTGTCACGTTCCGACACATATATTGGATCGGGTGTCACGTTCCGACACATATATTGGATCGGGTGTCACGTTCCGACACATATATTGGATCGGGTGTCACGTTCCGACACATATATTGGATCGGGTGTCACGTTCCGACACATATATTGGATCGGGTGTCACGTTCCGACACATATATTGGATCGGGTGTCACGTTCCGACACATATATTGGATCGGGTGTCACGTTCCGACACATATATTGGATCGGGTGTCACGTTCCGACACATATATTGGATCGGGTGTCACGTTCCGACACATATGTTGGATCGGATGTTACGTTCCGACACATATATTGAATCGAGTGTCACGTTCTGACACATATATTGAATCGGGTGTCATATTCTCATTTAACGTTTCAAGCACACTTCTTCCAATTCTAAGTGTCAACGATCGTAAATCAGTATAAAACCCAACTAAATGAGTTGGGGTCAAATCCCACAGGGAGCGGTACGTTTTTAGAATTCAATTAAGAAGTATAAATGTGGTATAATCAACCATAGGAATAAACATTATCGGAAAAAGACATATCAAATTAAAGGGGTGACACAAATGTCAAAGGGGGGGATTTGGTTGTAATTATCAACTACAAACAGTCACAAACGATTTGAAAAAATAATAGGGAGATAGATTCTCGGGATGTGATCGATTATAGGTATATATATATATATGGGTAATTGAAACTACTAGCAAACAGCTGCAAATCAGTGAGTAGGCTAGACTATAAGAGGATAGCTTTTTCTCGAACAACTACCACTACTAAAAATTGCCAAAAAGAGACGAATTGCGTCGCTTTTTTGGCCAAAAGTGACGGAAAAGCGACGAAGTCAATCTCGTCGCTTTTTGGCTCGACGTTTTTCCAAAATCGACGAACTGCGTCGCTTTTGTTTTTTGAAATTTTTTTTTTTTGAAGAATGCGATGCCGTCCGTCACTTTTTTTTTAAAAAAAAGACACGAAATCTGTCGCTTTAATTAATTTTTAAATTTTTTATAATCTTGAAAAGCGACGGACAATGAGACGCCGTCCGTCGCTTTTTTGGAAAATAAAAATTTGAAAAATCCAGAAAAGCAACGAACTAAAGGACCATGTCCGTCACTTTTCTGGGTTTTAAAAAAAATAAAATCTAGAAAAGCGACGGACAAAACCACCCTGTCAGTCGCTTTTTCTGCAATTCTTTTGATATAGCAGAAACTGCTGCCCACCTGCAAAAGCAATTCAATTCAATTCAATTCAATTCAATTCAGCCCCAATCAAACATAAAACATTATAAAGAAGCTACACAAAATATAAAACAACAAACTTAAATTAACATTCAAAAATTGTGATTTAAAGACTTATAAAGTCTTTCAAAATTCGTTTCAAATTTACAAAAAATTCGTTTCAAAATTACAAATAGTTCATAAAGACTATATTTTATCAAGATTTCTAAAGTTCAACCTAATAATTAGTTCATAAATTCTATAAATCAAGATTTCTAAAGTTCACAACCTAAAGTT
>NW_006239009.1:1451094-1451531 GCF_000226075.1 Solanum tuberosum | reverse complement strand
GACCTAAAGTTCTAAAATCTCATAATAATTCAAGTTCTCTAAAGTTCACAACTTAAAGTTCTAAAATCCTACAATAATTCAAGATTTCTAGAGTTCACAACCTAAAGTTTAAAATCCTACAATAATTCAAGATTTCTAGAGTTCACAACCTAAAGTTTAAAATCCTACAATAATTCAAGATTGTTAATGTTTACAATCTTATAAAGTTCTAAATACAATAATTCAAGATTTCTAACGTTCACAATCTTATTAAAGTTCTAAAATGCTACAAAAATTTAAGTTTTCTAAAATTCATAACTTAAAGTCCTAAAATTCTACAATAATTCAAGATTCTAACGTTTCACAACCTAAAGTTTTAAAATCCTACAAAAATTCAAGTTGTCTATAGTTCACAATTTAAAGTTCTAAAATCCTACAATAATTCAAGATTTCTAACG
>NW_006239009.1:1433368-1450746 GCF_000226075.1 Solanum tuberosum | reverse complement strand
CAAGAACTTCTAAGTTGGAAAATTCAACTAATCTAATTTCAACTTTCAAATACTATCCAATATTTTTCTAACTTCCAAGTAATCTAACTTTCATATACAATTGAATATTTTTCTAACTTCAACCGTCAAACATACTAAATTCAAGAATTTTAAAGTTGGAAAATGCAACTAATCTAACTTTTAACTTTATAACTTCTAACTTCTAATTATTTGTTAGTTCTATCTTCTAATACTCAATTCACAATCATATTTTTTTTAAAAAACAATTTAGAATAAAACCCTAAAATAAAAAATCGCTAATTCTCTACCTAACTAACAATAATCAAATATACAAATTAACAATTGAATAACACAATTCATCAAACTAAAACAATATACTAATTTATAACAAATCAAATATTACTAGAATTGAAAAAAACTAAAATTAAACCCTAACCTTAACAAGCTAAGAAAAAGAGGCAGTGGGGACGACGGGTGGCGGCGCCGACGGGGCAAGGCAGCGACGAAACTAATGCTCAAGGAGAGCAGGGCGACGGCAGTGTGGGGTGGCATGTGGCGGCAGCGGCGCAATAGTTTTGTTTTAGAGAGAAGGGAGAGAAGAGAGATGGGAAAATGGGGGGACAACCCGCTTTTTGGTTCAATATAATTTAAAAAAAGCGACGGTCAACGTCTCTTTGTCCGTCGTTTTTTTAAAAATATTTAACCAAAATTTTAACTAAAAAGCGACGGACTAAGAGACATTGTCCGTCGCTTTTTAAAAATGTTTGACTAGATATTTTGAGCAAAAAGCGACGGACTAAGAGATACCGTTCGTCGCTTTTTTTAAAAACTAATTAATAAAATAAAATAAATTAAAAATGACGGACAACGTGGTTATTTTTTAATTTATAAATAATTATTTTTATTAAAAAGCGACGGACGGCATCGCTATATATATTAAGTAAATAATTATTAATTATATACATATTTAGCGCAAAAATCCGCGAAAAAAAGCGACGGACTAAGAGATGCCGTCCGTCGCTTTTTATAAAATAATTTTAAAAATAATTATTTTTATTAAAAATTGACGGACAGTGTGGCAAATGGCGTCGCTTTTCTGTCCATTTTTTTGGCAATTTTTTAGTAGTGTACCTCGAATCACGTGATTTCTTTCGAACATCAACAAGCATGACAATGAAGAACAACCCATACCTTAATTCATCCACTCTTTCGAGCTAGATGTGTAGGATTGGGTTTAGGATTCACTCTCGAGCTAAACCCAACACCCACAAATCATCAATCAATAATCTTAGTTCTAAAACTTCTCTCTCGAGCAAGCCAAGAACACAAATTTAGAATTGCATTTGCAACTACAATTCATTAATTAAACCTCAATTAATGATTGAACTCACTTTTAAATAACATTTAAACTAGTAATTAACAATACCCATAATCACAAGATCACACCCCAAGAATTGGGGTTTTAGCCAAACATCATAAAAAGGTAAAAATCGTTACCGAATCGATTAGCCATCAACTGGGTAAGAGAAATTTAGTCTTTACAATGCTCAATTTGAAGAAAATCTGAAACCCACTTCCAAAATCTCCAAATTGAATCTCTAAGGTTCTTCAAAACTAAGAAAAACTTGAGAGATAACTTCTCAAAAATGTTTCAATGGAAGATAGATGTCAAAAGACGCCAAAAGCTACTAAGGGAAATGTTCAAAATCTAATTTATAGTCGCCAAAAAAATAAGCTACGAAAGGACATTCGGCGACGTAAGTCGGGCTCGCCGAACCACTCAGCGATCCCCCCTTTGATATCTTTCATGGCCTTTTCGCCTTGTCATTCCGCATCCTCAAGGTCTGTAACTTTGGGAGATCTATCTTGGCTTCGCGGAACTACTCGGTGATCCGCCGACTGCCCCTTTTCGTCACCGACTTAGTTCTTTTTTCTTCAGGGCTTGGCACACTGGAACTTTAGGCAGTCAGATAGCCACTCGGCGATTCGCCAAATGTCCTTGGCGATCACCAGGCTTGCCTTTCTTGATTTCTTTAGTTTGTTTTGTTCCTTTTTGCATGTTAGTATCCTTGCTTTTTTCCTCAATCCATGTACCTGAAAATTAAGGATTTATCATCAGTTTATGACACAAATTAAGCATTTGAGGACAATAAATCTATCTAAATAAAGCCCTAAATGAGTCTGAATCCAGGACTCATCAACACCTCCAACTTAAACTTTTGCTTGTCCTCAAGTAAAACTCAAGTTCAGCAGTTCAAAAGGGATGTCTCAAACAGTGCTGCATAAGACTTAACATGAATGCACACAACAAGATTCAACTTACACATGCAATGATCAATTGTGCACTCAAAGATTCAAATTGTGACTCACCATTATCAAAGATGCTCAAGTTCACAATACTTGCTTCAAATGCAAGTTCAAGCTCAACAAAGGTACTCAAATGCCCTCACAACAAAGATGATTCCAAATTCACACACAATTCTTCAACAATTTATAATTCCGGAATCACATACGACTTTCACACTCACAGAGATGAACACATGCATGACTTCACCCATAGGTTTGCCCGTATTTTCCAATCAACATTTGTTTCAGCTCACTAAAGATCACAAAGGTCTTTTCAAGGCTTGTAATGGGGCTGAGTGTAAAGGTATGGTCATTTAGGCTCAGTGGATGCTACCCTCATGAAGTGTGGCCTGAACATGACATTTCTCCTTTTCTTTAGCATTTCAAACATGCTTATAATCCACCCCATTATTCAACTTCTTATGAATTACCAGACACCCCATTTCTTTTGCAATTTTTATCACTTATTTCACAACTTTTTCATTCTTTTTCTTTGTTTCTTTTCTTTTTGTTTTTTTATATGGAGGGGTTCCATCTTTTTCAAAACCATTCTCAAAGAGGGGATTTTTCACACTTCTTGGTTTTCGTTCTCTCTTTACCACACTCCCAACTTTGGCTTTTGGCCTAAGTTGGCTATTCAAACAAACCACACTTCATGAGAGTTATGGGTGCATGGATAAAGAGGGATCACAATTGTTCAAGTTTCTTCCAAGAAAAGGGATAAGACTCAAGGGGGTTCGGTTCACACATCTCACAAGGTTGGCCACAAAAAAGGTATATTGTCAAATTGTTTCACTCTTTAAAATTGATGCCTAAGATCATTTCAAGTGCTTGCATGACTTAGTAAACTGGACCAACGGGGAAAATTCTAGGTGTCATCACACAAGGTTCAAAGTAATCTCATCACAGAAGGCATTGGCACCAATATCAAACGAGACTCCACACTTTCTAGCTAGTGTGCAATGTTCATCACAAGAGACTCATTCGACAACCGGCTAGTCACAACGAGATGCAAAATGTCCACACATTGTTTATGCAACTTCATTTGGCCTCATCGTAGCCGCACATTCATTTGGTTCGATTAAAAGTACTATTTAAGTCATCGGTATTGATCATCACCGACACTCAAATTTACACAAGAACAACCACAATCACACACAAAAGAGGTGGCACAAAATTTCAAAATTGGTCATAAACCATTTCCATTCAAAACAATGAGCCACAAGCTCAAATATCCACAAGATAAGATCAAAGCCAATTAAAACACAAAACCCAATATTCATCAATATTGACAAACAAAATCAAAAACACAAGAGGTAGGTATGGAAATACCTCACCCCACCCACAAAAGAAAAGCAGTTGTCCTCAAATGCAGCTAAAAACATAAAAATCACAAAAACAACAAAGACGGAGGTAAAGAATGATCTTGTCTACACAATCTCTCCGTCTGTCGGGGAATCAATGCCCGGGGTCGCACTCTGATCTTGGGCATCAGTTTCCGGGGTAACATGAACACTAGGTCCATTAGAGCCTGCCATGGAATTCTATGTTAGCGATATCTGAATGACTAGCTTTACTATCGTCTCCTCTAAATCAGGCAGGTCTCGATAGATGGTCGGCTCCTAGACATCGAGATGCTCCTCATCTGTCTCCTCATTTGACTCAACAACAACCACATCTTCCATAATCTCATCTCTGGTGGTAGCTGGAGGCATAATAGAACTGGTCGGGACTTCTGCACTGGGAACCTCAGGAGCCTCTGCTGACTCAAATAGCGAAGTAAAGTCTGTGGACGTCACATGGTCCACATCATTCCTCAACTCAGAAACCTCGGCTTTCAAAGCCGTAACCTTAGTAGTAATCCCCCGTTGACTCTTACAAGTCTACTCTCATCGTAAGAGCATCAATAGATGTCCGGAGAGGTGTCAAAGCAACAGATATAGCTCGCTCAATCATCCACGGCACCTCGGCTTCTAGCTGAGAAGCCCGCACATCTGCAGAATGGGCTAGGTGCCCCATCTTGAGGAGCATGGCCTGAGTGATCGGATTCCTCGAGGCAGTGGTACCTAAAGTAGAATGCTGGGAGGCAGTGGTAGAACCTGGGCCTAGGAAGGAGTGGAAATAGATGTACCTGAAGGCCTAGAGGCCAGAGTAGGCAAAGTTGCCTCTGCAGGTATAGACTCAACATCAACCTCCGGGGATGTATCCATCGGATCTGCTCTCCACCTATCCACCTCATCCTCTGTGTACTCGGCCTCAATGTGCCGGATGTTTGTGGAGGATATGGGTATGACCTCAATGTCCCTCTTCTCGTCAAGAGGAACTCCAGCCCACCAACATAACTCCGTAATAAGCACTGGAAAGAGAAGGGATGTCTGGCTCTGTTTGGCCCTCATGGCCATCTCCTGCTCAATGATTAGCTCCAAATTGATGTTCTTCCTGGCTATTATTGATCCAAGACAGGACACTTTGGGTGGCGAAGGATGGACTCATTCTATGAGGGAATGATGGAGCTGCTAATGAATCCAAACCAATACCAAGATGCTATATTCAAGTCCTTCTTCTCAATCGGGACTCCAGCCTTGATCCACCTCGGGGTGGTATCAGAAATAAGGGGAGCTAGCCATCCCTTTAGGTCATCACAGTGGTCGCCAAACTTGGGTAGTCAAAATCTGACCCTCTATCCAATACAGCGTTGATATAATTGTTGTTGCATATCACTGCCTTTCCTCGGACCATCACAGACTCTACCGGTCCAAAAGCACTGGAGTTCTTCTTTCCATTTTGTACCAGGTCACTGTACGTTGTGTAAAACTCCCGGACCTATGTAGGAATATAGGGGCCACAGGGACTGGTAAACTGCTCAAACCTGTGGAACCGGAGAGTGTCCTACACATTAGGGTACCTATCCACTACACCATCCGTGAACAATATCTTTTCTTCCAGAATGGTCCTTAGTCCCTCGGCCTTTAGTATGTTAAGTAACCACGGAGGAGGACCCTGAACTAGTGGTGCTAGAACAACTATTTGTGCCAGAGATGGCACTTTATCAGCAGCAGGAGGGGTAAACTCCGGGATCCTAGACGCACCTTGACAAACTCTGGCACGAATCTCAGCTCGCCAGGCCTGAAGTGGTTGGTCATCTGATATACCGTGAGTTTACGATATTTTTAATACATTTCACTTAAGAGTTGTGTGTGTCTAGAGCCATTTTGTATTGGTATTAATGTGTTTTAATCATGTTTGCAGGAAATAAGTTCGGACATGGAAGTATGAGACACAACTGATGAATTGTGCAGAAAAGGGCATCTACGGAAGTGACTCACGGACCGTAGGTCCAGTCACGTTCCGTAGATGGTTATCGTAGATGGACATGCAAAGTATGAAGAAGAAATCAGGGAATTCTTGAGCAAGTGTGGAACCACGACCTCAAACTGTGGGCCGTAGGTCGACCTACGGGCCGTCCTACAAATTCGTCAAACCATTCAAAAAACGGTGTTCCAGGACCTGATTTCAAAAGTCTAAGTATGAAACCACGGAGGAGGATCCACAGACTATGGATTGAATCACGGTCCATCCTGTTGGTCCGTCGATCATGGATGAGAATGCTGATTTTTGGACTTGGAAAATTGCCTAAGTCCCAAACCACGGAAAGGACCTATGGACCGTAGGTCAGTCCGCGGTCCATAGGTCAGTGTCGTCAACTACAACCGCGTTCAGAAACTTTATTTCCTTATTTTATTTCCTTTTTAGTTGGGACTTTTTTTTTATATATAGAGCATGTAAACCTCATTTTTGGGGTTTAGACTTTATTACTTTTGTTCTAGTTTTTGGCTTTGGAGATTAACTTGTGACTTTAGCAATTCTTAATTTCCTAAGTTCGTTTTGAAGTATTTTGGCTTTCGAAATTTCAAGTTGAGATTCTAGGTTTATTCTTCTCATTACGTAAGTTCATGATTTATTCATACTAAAAATATGAATTGTGTTCTTGCTATTATGGGTAACGAAATCCACAACTAGGGTTGTGAGAACCATGAGCGATTAACAAAGTATGAATAGTAACTAAGTAAATTCTTGAATAGTGTTATTGCATGCATTGATAATTCTTTCGTTTAGAAGTCTTTTTAGCGGTTGCAAACGTTAGAACTCGCTTTGTTGCTACCTGCCGGACCAAGGAGGTAGTTAATAAGAAAAGAATTATCAACATAGATTTACTTTGATACTATCTAATAATCTAATGTCGATTGGTGCGAGGGTGAAAACTAAGCCATACATCGATGTGATGTCTAATATGAGGTAACAGTAAGAGTTAGTAAATTATATACACGTAGATGGACCAAGGTGCGGGGTGAAATTCTCTAGTTGTCGGACCAAGAATTTAGAGATACCTAATTTATCACTTTGCATGTAATACATTAGGAAAGGATTACTATTACTAGAATTACCGCGTTATGAGCTTATGGGGAACATGTACACCCTAGTTTCTCTCTCATCTTGATAATAACTAAAGTTTAAATCTTGCTCACTGATTATTCACATAATTTCCAAATTTTGTTTCACAAATCCCCCCCCCCTTTAATTACTTGTTTCGGAAATACATTGACTAAACGAATATAATCATAAGTTAAGTTTAAGTCTAAACCATATTCCTCGTGGGATCGACCCCAACCTACAAGTTGGGTTCTTTACTTGATAACGATCACTTATACTTCTTTAGGGAGGAGTAATTTGAGCGTATCAAATTTTGGCGCCGCTGCCGGGGAATAAGGCTTTTAGATTCAGTTTAACTACATTATTGAACTTTAGTCAAATATTTCCTAATTTTACTTTTTCTTTTGTTTTTGTTTCTCTCAGGTTCCTACTCTAGTGTATGTCAAGTACACGGAGCCAAGGTGAACCACTTACTCATTACGATCCAGAATTGAACAGAACTTTGCGAAGGATGAACAATCAAGGGTCCTAGTCAATCCTATCAGAGAAAAATTAGCTGATGGAGCTGGGTTGCAGCCTCCGAGGGTTGGTGATGAGAATAATCAGGTTCAAGGTGAAAATCTACTGGGAGATGCATTGAGGGTACATGATCCACCATGACCAAGACTGCGTGATAACTATAGGGTCAACTTTAATGTTGTTGAATCTGAAGGACCTCTTGTTCTACCCCCTCTACCTCCGCGGCATACTTTTGTGGTGACTAGCAGCTTGATGCAGATGCTTACATTGAGGGGTTTGTTCTCTGGGTTGGCATTGGAGGATCCGCATGCGACATAGCCAAGTTGAGGAGTGTCTGCAAAAGTTGTGTGGGTCGATCAGACTTGGACATGGATGTCATTGGATTGAGAGTATTCCTTTGATCATTGACAGGCGATGCTGCTGTGTGGTTTACTGAGCTCCCTTATAACTCAATCTACATATAAACCAATTAACTGAGGTGTTCCTGGCTAGATACTTTCTCGTGTCAAAGAAGCTGAACCACAAAGATAAACTCAACAACTTCAAAGCACTACCTGGAGAGTCTGTGAGTAGTTCTTGGGACAGGTTCACTTCTTTCATAAGAGGTATCCCGAATCACCGTATTGATGATGAATCGTTGAAGGAATACTTCTACCGAGGTCAGGATGATAATAGTAAGGCAATGCTAGATACTATCGCTAGAGGTTCATATGGTGAGTGCACTTTTCAGCAGATTGCGGAGAAACTGGAGAAGATTTCTTGAAACAATAAAGCGTGGAGCACTAGAAAGTTAGATACTGGGAGAAACATGTTTGCAGTCCAAGCTACAACTAACCAATCTGCCGATGATATTCGTGAGGAGATGGCTCAGATGAGGACCGAACTGGGGTTGGTGTTGAAGCATGGGAGATACTGAAAAGGTAAATGCTGTAAATTATTTGACTAGAAATCCACCACCGGTAGAGGAATGTTACTATGAGGAGGATACTTATGCGGTGAATGATCAGACGGTGGGTTTCCTAGCCAAC
Organism: Solanum tuberosum; assembly: GCF_000226075.1. Classification (NCBI taxonomy): domain Eukaryota; kingdom Viridiplantae; phylum Streptophyta; class Magnoliopsida; order Solanales; family Solanaceae; genus Solanum; species Solanum tuberosum. The sequence goes on along the minus strand of NW_006239009.1, from coordinate 1,442,422 downwards.
GCCCAAGGTTCCAATACGGATAATTGGCACCAAGGTCAAGGAAACCAAGGTCGAAACTATGGCAACTACAATCGAGAGGGTCAATATGTTCGGGATGGGAACTACAATCGCGACAACAACTACAATCGGAACAACTATGGCAACAGAAATGATCTGGTTGGGCCTTATGTCCCTTCTCAAAATCGGGAATCTGTTAATAAGGAAGCTGGATGTAATATGTCACATATTGAGGATGTGATGCAGAAGATGATGAAGAGGTTTGATACGACTGATGAGAATGTGAAGGAGATGTGAAATGAATTGTCTGGTATTGGTCAAAAAGTTGATGCCCATGTAGTGTCGATCAAGCATCATGAACTATAGATGACTCAGTTGTCTACTACAGTAAACCTACGTCAACCTGGCACACTTCCTAACAACACCATCCAAAATCCAAAGAATGATGGGCACTGTATGGCAGTCACCACTCGAGAGGGTAAGCAGACCATTGTTCCACCGATACCATCTGGGGTTGAAGTTTAGGTTAGTAAACATGATGATGTGATTGAGGTAAATGAAGATCCCGAGAATGCAACAGAGAAGGAAGCGGAGATAACTCAGAAAGTTGTTCCCATGCCTAGACCTCCACCTCATTTCCCACAGAGGTTAGTGAAGAAGATTGAAGAAGGCAAATACCGCAAGTTTATTAGTATGTTGAAGCAGCTTTCCATCAATGTGTCGTTAATAGAAGCTTTGGAACAAATGCCTGGGTATGCGAAGTTTATGAAGGACTTGGTAACTAAAAAGCGGGCCGTGAGTTTTGAAGAAAATGATAAGTTGCAACATTGTAGTGGTATTGCTACAAGGTCCCTTGAGCAGAAGAAGGAGGATCCTAGGGCTTTCACTATTCCTTGTACCATTGGGTTGCTACATTTTGCAAAGGCGTTGTGTGATTTGGGTGCTAGTATCAATCTGATGACATTGGCTATTTACAAGAAGTTGGGTTTAGGGGATCTAAAATCGACTGCGATGCGACTGCTTATGGCCGATAGAACTGTGAAGAAGCTCATTGGTGTGCTCTAAGATGTACTAGTGAAAGTGGAGTCTTTTATCATTCCGGCGGATTTTATGATACTTGATTGTGATGTTGACTTTGAGGTTCCTATTATCCTTAGAAGACCATTCCTAGCCACTGGGCGCGCCTTGGTTGATATGGAGAAAGGACAGATGAAGTTTCGATTGAACAATGAAGAGGAAACTTTCAATATCTCTAGGTCCATAAAGCAGAGTAGTGAGCTCAAATCGGTATCTATGGTGACGCATAGTGTAGAGAGTGGTTCTGAAATGTCTGTTGAAGAGAGGTTGGGTGTTGATGCACTAGCAGCGATAATGATGAACTTTGAGAGTGATGGTATTGAAGACTATGATGAATTGGTCGCCACACTTGATAGATTTGAATTTCATTCAAAACCAAAGAGATTGGAGTTAGACATGAAGAATCGCGACTCCCCACCTGCTAGATCATCTGTTGAAGAGGCTCTAAAATTGGAGCTTAAGGCTCTACCATCACATTTGAGGTATGTATTATTGGGGAGAGATGGTACTTTACTGGTCATTGTGGCGGTAGATTTAAATGTGGCACAAGTTGAGGAATTGGTCTCCGTGTTGAAGAGGCTCAAGCGAGCTATTAGGTGGACTATTGCGGACATTATTGGGATTCCTCCTGGTATTTGTTCTCATAAAATTCAACTCATGCTAGATAACAAGCCTAGTATTGAGCACCAGAAAAGACTAAATCCGCCTATGCAAGAGATAGTTAAGAAGGAAATCATCAAATGGTTGGATGCTGGAGTTATTTATCCCATTACAGATAGTAGTTGGGTGTGCCCTACTCAGTGTATGCCCAAGAATGGTGGAATTACTGTGGTTCCTAATGAGAGAAACGAGCTTGTTCCGATGTGGCCCATGATTGGATGGAGAGTCTGTATGGACTACCGAAAATTAAATGCTTGGACAGAAAATGACCACTTTCATATGCCGTTCATGGATCAGATGTTGGACCGACTTGCGGGTAAGGGTTGGTATTGTTTCCTTGATGGTTATTCGGGCTACAATCAGATTTCTATAGCTTCGGAAAACCAAGAGAAGACCACCTTCACTTCCCCTTATGGGACTTTCGCCTTCAAACGGATGACATTTGGGTTGTGTAATGCTCAATCGACCTTCCAGCGTTGCATGATGTCGATATTTTCTGATATGGTGGAGGACACTATTGAGGTATTTATGGATGATTTCTCTGTGGTAGGTGAATCATGATTGGATGGAGAGTCTGTATGGACTACCGAAAATTAAATGCTTGGACAGAAAATGACCACTTTCATATGCCGTTCATGGATCAGATGTTGGACCGACTTGCGGGTAAGGGTTGGTATTGTTTCCTTGATGGTTATTCGGGCTACAATCAGATTTCTATAGCTTCGGAAAACCAAGAGAAGACCACCTTCACTTCCCCTTATGGGACTTTCGCCTTCAAACGGATGACATTTGGGTTGTGTAATGCTCAATCGACCTTCCAGCGTTGCATGATGTCGATATTTTCTGATATGGTGGAGGACACTATTGAGGTATTTATGGATGATTTCTCTGTGGTAGGTGAATCTTTTGATCGTTGTCTAGACCATTTGGCCGAGGTGCTTAAAAGATGTGAAGAGTGCAATCTTGTGCTCAATTGGGAGAAGTGCCACTTCATGGTGAAAGAAGGGATAGTTCTGGGTCATCGAATTTCTGAGAAGGGGTATTGAGGTTGATAGAGCGAAAGTTGAGGTAATAGAAAAGCTTCCACCACCTATCTCTGATAAAGGTGTTAGAAGTTTTCTTGGGAATGCAGGTTTCTATAGGAGGTTCATCAAGGATTTCTCCAAAATTGCACATCCATTGTGCAAACTGCTCGAAAAGGAGTATAAGTTTGATTTTGATGATGCTTTTCTGAGAGCATTTAGAGAGTTGAAGGAGAAGTTAGTTACTGCACCTATCATTATTTCACCGGATTGGGGACAACCGTTTGAGGTAATGTGTGATGCGAGTGGAGTGGCGCTTGGTATGGTATTGGGACAGAGGCTTGAGAAAATTCTTCATCCTATTTACTATGCTAGCAAAGCTCTAAATGTGGCTCAAAAGAACTATACAGTGAGTGAACATGAGCTTTTTGCGGTGGTTTTCGCATTCGAGAAATTTTAATCCTACTTGCTTGGTACTAAGGTCATAGTGCATACTGACCATTCTGCATTGAGGTATTTGATGGCTAAAAAGGATGCAAAACCTAGGTTGATTAGATGGGTGTTGTTGCTGCAAAAGTTTGAATTTGTGGCGAAAGATAGAAAGGGGACAGAAAATCAAGTTGCCGATCACTTGTCCAGATTAGAGGAAGAAGTTATGCTCAAGCTTGGTGATAGGGCTGAAATTAATGATGCTTTTCCAGATGAATAGGTATTGGCTGCTTCTCATGATCTGATTCCTTGGTTCGCAGACTTTGCTAACTATTTGGCAAGTGATCTGGTGCCATCGGATTTGTCTTTTCACCAAAGGAAATAGTTTATGTATGATGTGAAGAAGTTCTTTTGGGATGAGCCTTACTTGTATCGTAGTTGTGCTGATGGGATTATTCATCGTTGTGTGCCCGAGGTCGAGATGTTGAGTATACTAGAGGTGTGCCATGCATCGCCTGTTGGTGGGCATCATAATGGTATTCGGACGGCGCATAAAATTTTGCAGTATGGGTATTACTGGCCTACCATCCACTAAGATGCTCATGATTTCGCCAAGTCTTGTGACCGGTGCCAAAGAGAAGGAAGAATTTCAAAGAGGCAAGAGCTTCCTATGAACCCTATATTAGTGATAGAGCTGTTTGATGTATGGGGCATTGATTTTATGGGTCCATTTGTGAGTTCACATGGGATGAAGTATATTCTTGTTGCGGTTGATTATGTATCGAAGTGGGTGGAAGCAATTGCGCTTCCCAATAATCAAGGTAAAAGTGTCACGGCTTTCTTAAAAGAGAATATCTTCTCCAGATTTGGTACACCTAGGCGATTATCAGCGACGGAGTTTCCCACTTTTGTAATAAGTTGTTCAAGGCGTTACTTGAGAAATATGGCGTCCGCCACAATGTAGGCACTCCTTACCAGTCGTAGTCTAGTGGGCAAGTTGAAGTGTCCAACAGAGAGATCAAGCAGATTCTGGCAAAGACTGTGAATGCTAATAGAACGGATTGGTCAAGGAAGCTTGATGATGCTCTATGGGCCTATCGCACCGCATTCAAAACTCTCATAGGTATGTCCCCCTACCAACTTGTATATGGGAAGTCTTGCCATTTGCTGGTAGAGTTAGAGCATAAGGCTATGTGGGCACTAAAGAAGCTAAATTTGGATTGGGGCGCCGCATCGAATCAGAGAATGAGTGACTTGAATGTGCTTGATGAATTTCGCCTATGAGCTTATGAAAGTTCAGCCTTGTACAAGGAGAAGATGAAGAAGTATCATGATCAAAGGATTGAAAAGCGAGAATTTGTTGTGGGTGATCTTGTGCTTCTATTCAACTCTAGGTTGCGCTTGTTTCCGGGCAAGCTCAAGTCCAAGTTGACCGGGCCATTCTTAGTCATGCAAGTGCTCCCACATGGAGCGGTGGAGCTTGAAAACAATGAGGGAACAAGGTTCAAGGTAAACGGGCAAAGGATTAAGATCTATCTGGGAAACTCGAAAAGTGCGCAAGAAGTTGTTGAGGCCTATTAGCTTGATGAAGTCTGAGTAATCAAGAGGCATGCGTCGTGCCGCGACGTTAAATCAAGCGCTGCTGGGAGGCAACCCAAGATGTACAATTTAGCCAACTATAGGTTTTTCTTTTCTGTTTGGTAGTTTTCTTTGTTTAGTTTTTTTTCTGTATTCATTTAGATAAGTGCTTTATTTTTGTTTTAGTGTTGGCTAGATATAGCATAGGGTCCGTGTCTAAAAAGTGTCCAGAGAATGTAAAAAGAAAGGCCTAACAGATGTTACATGTGCAGGGGCGCAAAGCAAAAATCTGCAGAAAAATGTCTGTTGCACAGGTCTACGGACCCCATCTACGGTCCATGGTTCGTTCCACGGACCGTGAATGGTGTCCGTAGATCCCAGGTAAGATTTCTAAATTTTATAAGTGTAAAAATGACCTACGGACCCTATCTATGGTCTGTAGGTCGACCCACGGTCCGTAGATGGGGTCTCGTGGGTCCAAACCTTAATTCTGTCTGACCCGACCCGGACGTCTTTTAAATAAAACCCCGATTGTTTAAACATTCCCCCCACTTCCAAAATTCACCCAAAACCATTTTTTTCACTCCCTCTCTCCCAAAATCCCTCCATATCACCACAATATCACATTCATCACTCCACTTTCTTTCCCCATATTCCCAATTCACTCTCCTCTCCCCCAAATTCCTTCAGTCCCCATTTCCCAAAGGTTTTGATGTCCAGGTTCAGTTAAAAATGCGAGTAAGGAGTTGTTGGAAGTCTAATGTCATCACACCATAACCCATTTCCTTTGCTTGTTAGGTAATCGGCTTCCCTCTACTTTGAATCACGGTTCATTGTTATTATAGAAAGTCAGGAAGTGGATCTTGACCTTGGGTGTGAAATTGTAGGTGTCCCGCATGAATTGTGCGTCAGAAACACCCATGGAATGATAAATAGTGATTGTGTATCTTCAATAAGTAAATAACTTGGTGAAAATGTGGTTTAAATGAAAGTTTTGATTTAGGGTTCCTACCTTTGTATTCAATACATGTGAAAAATGACTAATCGGAACCATAGGAATGACAAACTATCATATATTGTGTTGAAATGCATGATTAGACTAAGGTCAATTGTTTGAATTTGTAAAAATTTGGTTTCGAATAGAAGCATGTCTGATACCTGGCACAGACCTGATCCACGATACCCCGTCTACGGACCATAGATCAGGTCTGTTGTCTGTGGCACAAAGCAATTCCACTAAGTGTGGAACCACGGAGGTGGACTACGGTCCGTAGTTCAATCTACACACCATTCTACACATCCGTGGTTCCCGTCAGAGCCCAACTTTTTTGGGACTTCTGACCTATGGAGGGGATCCACGGACCGTAGGTTAACCTACGGACTGTAGATACCCACCGTATGTGGCCACTGAAGCCACTGTCTAACATTTTTTTTAGTTTTTTATTTGGTATGTTCTTTGTTCTAAAAAAAATTCGAGTGTGTTTTTAGGTTGTATTAGTACTAATTCTTCCTCCACAGGTACCATGGCCCCAAAGAAAGCTATAGCCGTCAAGGGTAGATCCAAATCAATGGCACCAACCCGTCGGCTAATCGACGAGTATACTGATGCTGAGAAAGATCCTGAATATGTCCCCCCCACTAGAAGTACATCACCCACAGCACCCTGGCTACTCGGAATCAATCCAAGCAGGTGGTTCCTGACGTAGTCACTGCCTTCCATTCTGATGAGGAGGATACACTGATCGGATCACCGGCTAGGTTTGCTTCTAGTTCTGAGTCCGCCTTTGCTTCAGGATTTGCTTCTGGCTCCGCCACCGGCTCCAGCTCACATGATAGGGCTGCCTCATCTGATGAGGCTGCTAGTTCAGCGAATATCACAGTTCCACCTAACACTGACCCTTCTCCAGTTACTGAGGAGCCGAATAGATGGTGCGTTGAAGGTCAATGGCAAATCTACAGGGATGCCAAGATGTTAAACAACAAAGAGAAAATGGCCTGACTTATCACAGAGGAGCGCAAAGTTCTCACGGGGAGTCTACACATCATACCTAACATCTGCCGGCTCTTACAGAAACACAAATACAATTGGATGGCTCGAAACCTCGGGACTTACAGTGAGGAGATTGTGAGGGAGTTATATGCCTCCTATGTTGCCACATTTCGAGGGTCTATCCACAAATGGGTCAAGCCCACAGCCTAGGCCCCACTCACTTCCACTATGGTCCGGGGATTTCAGGTGGACATATTGCAGGTTACTATCAGTTGATTCCTCTACGGTCCGGGAACCACTTGGGAACTAAACACAACGGAATTTGACTACCTGTGGGACATTGTGAGGAGTGGAGAATTCTAACTGAATGCAGAACAAAGGGAGGTTGTATTACTTTGGCTGGCTAGGCACATAGCTGTGGATCGAGAGCATGAGAAGTGGGTCAGCACACCGCGCTTGGGTATTCGGAAGGCCACCCTCAATTTGGTGGCCAAGTTCTTTTAGCTCTTGGTGCAGAACAGGGTATCGCCCACTAAGGCCGATAATGCACTCACTTGGGATAGAGCGATGATGGTTGCAGCTTTGGTAGTTGGGTTCGAGATCGAATTTTCCCGCATGCTGTTGGCAGAGATCCATGAGAGGGCGTTCAGGACTACCACTACTCTACCCTTCCCGTGTATGATCTTTCAGTTATGCAGGGATGTTGGGGTGCCTATCTGGCATTGTGATAAATTGGTAGAGGCGACCGGGACCCTTGACATCGGCCTTATTCAGGATGCAGCCAATGTAGCTGCCCCACGATGTGGCCCGCAGATTGAGGTGCCGCCACTAGGAGAAGATTAAGTAGTTGATGTGCAGCAGATGCAGGGTGATGACCCTGCCCCTCCAGCCAACACAGATGATACCCTAGGCTCCCCATCTCAGGCTGTCAGTCGGGCCCCTAGCTCATCCAGAGCCACCACTTCATTAGGATCTGTTGTCGTACCCCTTTCACGTGTTCAGAAATTGGAGGCACAGATGGCCACGCTACTGCATCATGTGAAGCCATAGATGCAACGGTCTATTGCAGAGTCCGAGGCTAGGATGGAGCGGAGGATGGAGACCTTGATGGACTAGAAGGTCCAGGTTGTTCATAAGCGCCTGGATGCCTTCGAGTTGAGAGTCCTCGAGTGACTAGCCTCTGCTACAGATTTGTCCTCTTTCTGGATCGAGTTAGACAGTCTTAGAGCCGACCTTGATACCATCATTGCCCCACCCATAGATGAGCCAGAGTCTGCACCTAATGTATTAGTTGATGATACAGTGCTTGGTGCTTTATTCAGCGAGGATATAGCCCACCCGTGCTCGTGGGAAGAGGCCTCACTCCAGTCGCATTTTTGACACTACTGAGGAGGCTCGAGAAAAGAAGCAAGAATGCCAGCAGAATGAGCAGGCTAGGAAAGCTTCCATAGTAGATGAGGAGTTGCGCCAGCAGAGGGCTCGTGAGAGTATTCTTGGAGTCTCAAATTCTAGGCCCACTACTGAGGCTGCAGATGTTGTAGGAGATGATGTGAGCACCACTGATGGTGTGGTTAGAGAGATTGATAACACTACTGAGGGTGTTGTGATAGATGATGTGGGCACTACTGAGGGTGACCCAAGTGTTGTTCCATGGGGCTCTGGGAAACCGGACCCACCCGCTTGTTGATGAGTCTTTGGTGCTATGCGCCAAAGGTTAGCTTCACCCAATCCTTTACTCTTTAGTTTTTGTGCATTAGGGACAATTGCACTCTATTTTGTTGGGGGTGGGGTAAACGGATTGTGAGTGATAGGGTGAAGTCTAATTAACCCAACTCATAATCCTCTCTAGTGGTTTTATTGCATGTGTTCTTTTTCCCTAAGAGACTGTTTTAATTTCTGTTGAACTGGAATTTGTTAGGATTGTATGTGTAGAAGCATGAGAAAGAATGAAGCATGATGGCATAATTAAAAATGAAAAATGATACCCGTCCAAAATTTGTGATATGTGCTAAAATTTGTAGGATAGAATGAGTTTAATGTGTTGACTCTGAGTATGACATGATAAAGAACCAACTTGAGCTCATGACTTAAACTAAAGACTTGAACTGGGTAATCTGATAATCTGATAATGAAACTATGTGCCAAAAGTGTGTGAGAATGGTTGAATTGTTCAAACAGTTTTGTGCCAATCTAGAACTTGCCCTGTTGGTCCTGCTAGGATAATCTAGGCTAGAAGTTAGGAAGTGATCATAGGCCATTGTTCAAATCAGTCCACTTAAGCCTAAAATGATCTAACCAAAT
>NW_006239009.1:1419309-1433165 GCF_000226075.1 Solanum tuberosum | reverse complement strand
TTGACTTAGGCCAAAAGCCTAAGTTGAGGGTGGCTAAGCCCATAAGTTACCTTTATCTTGGCCCTGGTCCGACATCGTACATTGTGCACCTCAACTAATGCAGAATTCATAAGTTGAGGGTGGCTATGAAAAAGGAAACCAAATGAAAAAAGGGTATGAAAAAAGTTTCGTGTTGAAAAGAGGAAAAGGTATGAAAGAGGATGTGACTTTGTGCAAAAGAAGCAAAAGAAAAGTGTGAAAAGAAATACAAGAAAAGAAAGTAAAAGAAAAAGAAGAAAATAAGAAATAAGAGTCAAAAAGTCAAAAGTCGTATCCTTGGTTGAAAAGAGTGAAGGGAAAGAAAGTTAGATGAAAAGTTGCCAAAAATAGGTCAAGGAAGAGGTAAATAGTCAATGTAATGTCAAGGAAGGGCAGAAAGTCACTAAAAAGTACCTAAATGTACCACACCTAACCCTGAGCCTACGTTACAAGCTAAGAAAAGTCCTATAGTGATACTAGCAACTAGTTTGGAGAGTCTAAGCAGTGAAAATAAGGGCAAGCCGATGGTATTGAGCACTAATTGTACTTTAAATTACTTCTGAGCGCGAGTGTTGAATGAATCCTTGTACTCAAAATCATATTCATTGTGTGAAAAAAGGATTTCGTTTGAAGTAAGTGCACTAGTTACATTGTCGGAAAGTTGGTACCTTGGTGATAGCAAAACAGTGTATGTTGTGTGTTGATTGGTCGATCTTTGTCATATTTTGATCCGCATGAGTTAGCTTGTTGAGTCTAAGAGAAAAGATTTGCAATCGAAAAGAGAGTCGGGATAGAGAGCCATTTGATTGCTTGTGCTTGAATGCTTGCTTCTATTCAAGTGTCGTTTAGAGTCTTAGTGCGTCGCTTGAAGACAAACAATGAATTTAAGTTGAGGGTGTATATATACCGTGAGTTTACGGTATTTTTAATACACTTCACTTTAGAGTTCTGTGTGTCTAGAGCCATTTTGTATTGGTATTAATGTGTTTTTATCATGTTTTTAGGAAACAAGTTCGGACATGGAAGTATGAGACACAACTGAAGAATTGTGCAGAAAAGGGCATCTACGGAAGTGACTCACGAACCGTAGGTCCAGTCACGTTCTGTAGATGGTAATCGTACATGGACAAGCAAAGGATGAAGAAGAAATCAGGGAATTCTTGACCAAGTGGGGAACCACGACCTAACCATTCAGAAATAGGTGTTCCAGGACTTGATTTCAAAAGTCTAAGTATGAAACCACGGAGGAAGATCCACGGACCGTGGATTGAATCACGGTCCGTCCTGTTGGTCCGTCGATTGTGCTGAGAGTGCTGATTTTTGGAGTTGGAAAATTGCCTAAGTCCCAAACCACGGAAGGGACCTACAGACCGTAGGTCAGTCCATGGTCCATAGGTCAGTGTCATCAACTACAACCGCGGCCAGAAACTTTATTTCCTTATTTCGCTTCCTTTTTAGTTGGGACTTGTTTTTCTATATATAGGGCATGTAAACCTCATTTTGGGGGGTTAGACTTTATTACTTTCGTTCTAGTTTTTGGCTTTGGAGATTAACTTGCAACTTTAGCAATTCTAATTTCCTAAGTTCGTTTTGAAGTATTTTTGGCTTTTGAAATTTCAAGTTTGAGATTCTGGGTTTATTCTTCTCATTACGTAAGTTCATGATTTCTTCATCTAAAAAATATGAATTGTGTTCTTGCTATTATGGGTAACTAAATCCACAACTAGGGTTGTGGGAACCATGAGCGATTAACAAAGTATGAATAGTAACTAAGTAATTCTTGAATAGTGTTATTGCATGCATTGATAATTCTTTTGTTTAAAAGTCTTTTTAGCGGTTGCAAACGTTAGAACTCGCCTTGTTGCTACTTGTCAGACCAAGGAGGTAGTTAATAAGAAAAGAATTATCAACATAGATTTACTATGATACTATCTAATATCTAATTTTGATTGGTGCGAGGGTGAAAACTAAGTCATACATCGATGTGATGTCTAATATGAGGTAACGGTAAGGGTTAGTAAACTTATTACACACGTAACTTGGACCAAAGGTTGCAGGGTCTCTAGATGCCGGAACAAGGAGTTAGAGATACCTAACTTATCACTTTGCATGTAATACACTAGGAAATGATTACTATTACTAGGATTACCGCGTTATGAGCTTATGGGGAACACGTGCACCCTAGTTTCTCTCTCATCTTGGTAACAACTAAAGTTTAAATTTTGCTCACTGTTTATTCACATAATTTCCAGAATTTGTTTCACAAATCCCCCCCCCCTTTTAATTACTTGTTTCAGAAATACGTTGACTAAACGAATATAACTGTAACTTAAGTTTAAGTCTAAACCATATTCCTCGTGGGATCGACCCCAACCTACAAGTTGGGTTCTTTACTTGATAACAATCACTTACACTTCTTTAGGGAGGTGTAATTTGAGCATATCAAACACGTGCACCCTAGTTTCTCTCTCATCTTGGTAACAACTAAAGTTTAAATTTTGCTCACTGTTTATTCACATAATTTCCAGAATTTGTTTCACAAATCCCCCCCCCCTTTTAATTACTTGTTTCAGAAATACGTTGACTAAACGAATATAACTGTAACTTAAGTTTAAGTCTAAACCATATTCCTCGTGGGATCGACCCCAACCTACAAGTTGGGTTCTTTAGTTGATAACAATCGCTTATACTTCTTTAGGGAGGTGTAATTTGAGTGTATCATCATCCTCAGGCTCGGAGAATGAAGCTTGAGAATGGAAAGAATCCCTATCACTGCCGGAGTTGTGCTCCGGTCTCTCGGCTACGGGCACATTGCCCTTGCCCTTGCCTCCCTTCGGAGGTGTTTTCTTGCCCTTTTAAGAAGAAGCAGTTGCTCCTTCATTGATTACGATGCCTCGTGCTCGTTTGTGGGGCGGTCCCAGTTGGTCCTATCCATATCTGCAAAACACATTGACCTGAGTTAGAAAATACCCAAGAAAAACTGCAGAATTCAGATTGCAGAAAGACTCACCGAACCAATCGGCGAGTTGCCGAGTCACTTTGGCGAGCCAATCGGGCTCGCCGAAAAGATTGGCTTGTCAAAATTTCCAAAAAATGGTAGGTCGGCGATGTGCAGGGTCCTTCGGCGAATCGTCGGCATCAATCGGTGAGCTCAGACTAGCCCGCTGAAATTAACAGTTTGTTTTAGGGGTTCGGGGCGCAGAAAGAGTGATCAAAGGAAACATTCGGTGAGTCGCCGAGTTCACTCGGCGAGCTCAGGCTTCTCGCCAAAATTTACAAACTCCAAACTAAGACAAATTGAAAAATTAAAGGCGATAAAGGAGGACGTTGGCGAACCACCGAACCGTTCGGCGAGCTCGACCCACCTCGCCAAATGACCAAAGTGCCAAATTTCAACCCTGTTTCCCAAATTCAATCCCGAAGCCTCCGAAATCAAAATCAAACTACACACTTATGCAATCAGGACCATACCCAATCGACCCATGCCTCCGGGGTACTCAGACTTTCCTCGATTTGGCCAAAATTAACCATTTAACAACTTATTCCCTAAGGAATGACGTTAAATGATCCATCATTGGGCAAAGTACGTCATTTAGCACAAATGGGGGTTACTCAGACTTCACCCAACTAGACCCAACATAAATTAACTGCAACCCAATAATTTAAGATCAATTTTAACGCACAAAACTTGGGAAATCAACATTTCAAGCAAATAGGCGCAATTTCGAAATTAAAATAAGCAAACCAATACATCAAATACGATTCGAACACAGGCCCAACACACATCATCACAAAATTACCAAAAGTATTTGAGTTCAACTTCTGATGTTTGCATAATCAATGACACAACTTCCGATGCAAGTGTCTACGATCGTGCAATAGTATAATAACCCAACCAAGGGTTGGGGTCGAGTCCCAAGGGAGTGGTTTCGAGAATTAATAGAAAAATAAAATTAGTTCGAACTAGTCGTAACTAAAGACATTGACGACAAAAAACATTGTAAATTAAAGGGGGGTGACACAAAAGTGTCAAATAATCAAATAGGGGTTTTAGTCACAAGTATAGCTAAAACAGTAAAAAATGACAGAGAAATCTATGAATGAGAGGGGATTCTTGGGGTGTGACCGCAATATATATTGATTTAAATCGTTGGGTACATGCTTTTGATAGGAAATTTGCAAGATAATAGTGCCTAGGCTAAGCTTTAGATGGAAATAAGTTCCCTCTCAGGTAACTTACCCCGTTTCAAATAGGTTCCTCTCCGACACCCATTTGCCGCATGAAGGCTAGCCTATGCTTTACCCCACTCACTCTCTCGAGATGAGTTTTAGGATATGGGACTAGGGCTCACCCTCTCGGGCTGAACCTCATGTCGACCCACTCCTTAGGCCATCAGTCTATCGGTCTTGGTTTCATGACCTCTCTCTCGAGCAAGCCGAAAACACATGGGTGGTTTTGTATTTGCAACTACAAACCCATTAAGTTAAACCACAACCACTAGGTGAAATCACCATTAAAATACATCTAACCTATCAGCAAGCAAAACCCAACAATAATCTCAACACATATTTGCTAAATCACACCCCAAGAATGGGGTTTTTAACCACACATCAAGAGATAGAAATTTATACCTAAATGAGCTTGCATTCAAATGAGTATGCAGAATTAAGTCTTGTTACAGGCTAAGAATGAAGAATCCGAGAGACCCAAGTCCAAATCCTTGGAGATGAAACCCTCTTCTTCTTCAAGTTTCGAAACCATCTCAAACTCAAAGAAAAAGTACTAAAATTATATTAATTGTTTCACACTGAAAATATTATGATACTAAAATCTGATACTAAGCTATAACTCTTAACAACTATTTATAGTTTTCAAAAATTTGTGCTGCGACGGATCATTCGGCGACATTTGTCGGAATCGCCGATCAACTCGGTGATTCATCCTTTGGTGTAGTTCTTCGCCGTCTTGCACCATCCTTCAGCATCGTCGTGCTCTGGGTCATTGGGGGATATAGTAATGCTTCACGGAACTGCTGGGCGATGCGCCGACTGCTCCCTTGTTCCTCTGACTTGATCCTTTCCTTTAGGCTCAGCACACTGGAACAAAAGGCGGAGTGAGACCCTTTGGCTATTCACCAAGTGGACTCGGCGATCCTCAGGCCTTCATTTTCTTGTTCTTTTTAGCCTTTTCATTCCTTTTTGCGAAGTAGTGTCCATGCTTTCCTTCAATCTTCGAATACTTGAAACTTAAGGGTTTTCATCTGATATTGAGATAAAATAAGCATTTGAGGATACAATTTCTATTAAAATATAGCCCTAAAGGAGTCCAATTTGTGGACTCATCAACACCCCAAACTTAAATGTTTGCTTGTCTCAAGTTGGATGGGTAGGATTGGGTTTAGGATTTACTCTCTCGAGCTAAACCCCGCTCAACCCAACACCCACAAATCATCAATCAATAATCTTGGTTCTAAAACCTCTCTCTCGAACAAGCCAAGAACACAAAAGTAGAACTGCATTTGCAATTACAATTCATAAATTAAACCTCAATTAATGATTGAACTCACTTTTAAACAGCATTTAAACTAGTAATTAACAATACCCATAAACTAATTCAACCCATAATCACATGATCACACCCCAAGAATTGGGGTTTTAGCCTAACATCATAAAAAGGTAAAAATCATTACCGAATCGATTAGCCATCAACTAGGTAAGAGAAATTTAGTCTTTACAATGCCCAATTTGAAGAAAATCTGAAATCCTCTACCAAAATCTCCAAATTGAATCTCTAAGGTTCTTCAAAACTAAGAAAAACTTCAGAGAGAACTTCTCAAAAATGTTTCAATGGAAGATAGATATCAAAAGATGCCAAAAATCTACTAATCTAAATGTTCAAAATTCAATTTATAGTCGCCAAAAAAATAAGCTACGAAAGGACATTCGGCGACGTAATTCAGGCTCGCCGAACCACTCGGCGAGCCTCCCTTTGACCCCTTCCATCACCTTTTCACCTTATCATTCAGCATCCTCAAGGTCTGTAACTTTGGGAGATCTATCTTGGCTTCGCGGAACTACTCGACGATCCACCGACTACTTCTTTTCATCGCCGACTTGGTTCTTTCCTTCAGGGCTTGGCACACTGGAACTTTAGGTGGTCAGATAGCCACTCGGCAATTCGCCAAATGCCCTTGGCAATCACCAGGCTTGCCTTTCTTCATTTCTTTAGTTTATTTTGTTCCTTCTTGCATGTTAGTGTCCTTGCTTTGTTCCACAATCCATGAACCTAAAGATCAAGGATTTATCATCAGTTTATGGCACAAATTAAGCATTTGAGGATACTAAATCTATCTAAATAAAGTCCTAAATGAGTCCAAATTCAAAACTCATCACGTTCCGACACACTAACAGTTTTGGTGTGGGTTCCATGAGAGGGCCACTGTGATTATTACATTCATGTCTACTTGTCATTGATATTGGGTATGTTGCTCCTGAAATGATAATTGATTTATGTATTATGTATATGTGTGTTTATTGTGTTGTAATTGCTTGCCTATGTTTCGTTTACTAGAGTAGCCACGTGATCCTACCATTACACTGTGGTTTGTGTACTAATACTGCACTTGCTCGTTCTTTGTTGAGTATAGGGCATCTTCAGGCAGCTACGGATAGACCTCAGCTAGGGAATCATCAATCGAAGATCGAATTTAAGGGTGAGCTAGTTCTTTCAGGCTGCCATGGATCCTTCCTTGTTTAGTCCATTCTTTTCGGACTCAGACTGTTTAGTTAGACTTTTGCTTATGTGAGTTTTGCGGTTGCACCTCTTTTCTTAGACTTGTTGGTTAACAGAGTTTTGGTACAATGACTTTCAGTTCTAGGGGTTAAATTTTCGCGATAGTTGTTTGTTGGACCTTCGAAGTTTATGGGAACTCCATATTTATTTAGTCATTTAAACCTGCTTCTGTATCTTTAAATGCTTAGTTTTTTGTTAAATTACTTAGTCGGGTTGTAGTAGTGGTTCTCCCACCGGAGGGTTATTGTGGGTGCCAATCACGACGGTCTGGGTCGTGACATCACCATGATTTGTATTTGTCAGACATCACACTTCATTCTTTCTTTAAATGTCCAGGTAAATATACCAATGTTATGTTGAAAATTTATAAAGTAAAAACATAAATATAAGTGATAATTTATAAATCTTATGATATATAATTTGCATAAACTTTCTTTTCTTTATAATACTAGAAAGCAATAGCCCGTGCCAGCACGAGCCCAATATTATTAAGTATTATTTCTTTTTTTTTGTTAAGTTTGTTTTTACGTGAAATTGGAGAAATGAAATTGGATGGATCTAAGGGTGTGTTTGTTATGTAAAAATTTAATTTTTCTATATTTGATCAGTTTAAATATTTGCAATATATCTAGAAAATATTTTTTTTCCTTTTAAAATGAGGAAATGATTTCTATAATAGACGTATGAAAAAAAAAGTTACACATGATATTCTACATTGATAATGTCTTCCTCAGTTTTCAACCACACCTCATATTTACCCCATAATATGGAGCTCCCCCCCATCTTCATCCCCTCCACCACACACATCCCTACCCTCTACCTTCACCTCTTATAATATTTGTCTAAATTATATAAAAATGCTTTTAGGATAATAATTTTTGCTAACCTATCAAAAACAAGAATATAAGTAAGAAACATATTTATTTTCCTAGAAATCATTCCTAAAAACAATATTTTTAATATTAACAAACACATCCTAAGTGATTATTAATCATATACTCATAGTATTGCATACTAAAAGTTGAGTATGCTCTCAATCCATGAATAGATGATGATTGTCAAATAATAAATTATTATACTCATGAAAATATTATACCATTGGATACTTAAAGCGACATTTTGTACACATATAGAGTATTACTATTTATATATTAGCGAAAGATTATTCATTTTTTTCAATAGTCATCAATGTTCTTATTTATTTATTTTACCAAAAACATATTACGAAATAATTTTAATAATTATATTTTAAAATTTTAAATTTTAAATAAAAATATTTTTGTTTACTATTTTTTTCTAAATTATTAGTACTTTATATAATTATTTAATAATAGAATAATATTTAAAACAAATAAAAAATCTTTATTAATTTTGTTATTAAACAAGTAAAAAGGAAAAATGGTCAATCAGTAATGTTAAAAGGAAGAAAGAGTATATATGTCGTGTGTTTATAAATAAAATTTTATTATTTAATTATGATTAACTAATATACATGTTACTTCAATAAATTATTTAATTATAATTTATCTCCACTCTCACTTTTAATAATCCTTCATCAAATTCAACTGAAAAATATATGAATTTAATTAAAGTAGGGTAATTTGCACACTTTAAAGTATTAATTTTTTTAAAACAAATAATTGTCTTTCACCAAATTAAAATGAAAATGGAAAATATATGGGGAAATTAGAGCACAATTGACAAGTGTTATGTCAATGTGTCAGTTTGGAAAGTTTAATGGCCCCACAATACCCAATGACATTTCACCTTAGGGCATCATTGTAATTTAAGAGAAAAATGTGACTTCTTTTTAGAGTTATTGATAAGGTCTAAATAAATAAGCATGAAGGATAACTCTTTTAAGCAAGCAAATCTTGCAAAGTGTTTTAAAGATCATAATACCCTTGTGTGACCCCGTGTCAGCACGGGCCAAACGTGAAAAATGCTTTTGCGTATTAATTAAGTAAATGTCAAAAGTCAAAACATAACACTAATAATTAGAAGTTGATTTAAAGGTATGCAACATAAATTACAAGCATAATACTAAGATTAAGAAGACAAGCTTATTACATATTTATATTTTGAAGGTATTTGCCAAGGATCTAAGTTTTATGGATAGCAATGCATTGTATTGAAGGTTAGTTGAGGTGCAGTACTTCCGGTTATCTGATTTTTAACTATAAGATTGAGACCTGTTACATAAGTAGAAAAAGTGAAAAATAATATTCATAAAAATATGAGATTGCAAAAAGAACTAAATTACAGTAGTTGGAATGGAACCGTATTCCTATTTCGTTTCATTTGGGAAATTGTTGACCGTTAGCGATGAGAACATGACAACTAAATGAAGCTAATTTGTCCTTCTTTATAACTTTTTCAGTCATTTCACATTGTCATATTCATTCTTAATATCCTCCTATTTAAAGACATGAATGGCATTATAAATTTATTTTTGATTCAACACTTTACCAGATGTATAATTTAATTTAAATATCTAAAATTCTAGAAAGTGTATATTTTCTAATGAATATCTTTAAGGTCATTAAAAATATAGATAAAACTGGAGATATTATATGAAAAATAAATCAAAATAATTTGAACATCAGTAAATTACACTTACTCAGGCATAAATAGCATGTGATGATGTCGATTGAAGAATCGTTTTCCTATTTCGTTTGCAGACAATGAAGAACTGTATTCCTATTTTGTTTGCAACAGTAATTTTCGACAAATAACACAATCTTTTCTTGCTTCTATTGTTCAAGCACTGCTACATCTAAATAGTAAGCACACATAAGAAGGTTAGTGAGAAAAACATAAAATAACAGGGCCATGAAAGAAGAGGCATAAGCAAACAAAGGGAATGATGAAACGGGAAAAAATAGTATATAAGCAAAAAAATTCTGCACAAATAACCCAGATTTCTATCAAAATCGAAAGAAAATTTCCTGTTGTCCTTGGGTTTCAATAATCTTAAAAGATTAATCAAAAGTAGTGTTCTTTTTAGTTTGTGAATTTTGAATTTTAATTGAGGCAATCAATCTCAACCCCGTTTTTACCTCCCTTCCCTTCTTAATCTGTAAGTTTTCAAAAGCAATTTCAGCCCAAAAGAAATTTCAGAATCAAAATGTAACATCTCACAAGTAGAAAGAAGTTAAAAATCTAGAAATAGTCATTTTTGGAAAATACAAGGAAATCTGGAAAATTTTAAATTAAAGTGAGTTTTTGGTCAACTTCAAATGACCATAACTCCTAACTCAGGAGGAGTTAGGTGTAGTTTCAGAATGGTTAGAAAGCTCTTGGAATGATTTTTCCAACGCCGTCAAGTTTGAGCGTTTCCGAGTTCGGATGAGGGAGTTATGCCCTTTGAAAGTTGGGTTGTTGGATTAATGAAATGTCCAATCCGGAATTTTAAGGGGAATTTTAGTCTTTTCATTATCCTATTATGGGTTAAATCAGATTTTAGTCAGTTTTAGAATTTTGGTGGGGTTTTCACACTAGGACTAAGGAGAAAGGAGAACAAGAAGCAAGAACATTCAAGATCGTCAAAGTTTGGCTTGTGGAATTCGTCGGGGGTGATCCCTACAAGGTATGCGAGATCACATAGCGTCGGGTTAGTTCACCCACGCGCCAAGCATATTTAATTCAGTGATTTTCATTCTAAAAGAGTTGGAATTTGATGTTCTTAAGTTGTGTTCTTGAATTGTTTTCATTCTTGAACTTACATGTGATTGATGGGGTTTCTTGAGACGTTTTTAGCAATTGTTAAGAGTTATTTCGAGTTAGATTCTAGTGTACATGCGTTGGGTATCTGAATCTAAGAAAGTATTGAGAAAAGGAATCGATTCAAAATGATTTAGGATCAGAAAACAAGTTGAAAAACTCGTCAGACGCACCTGGGGAGGGCCAGGTGCGTCGCGGCCCCATAGCGCTAGGAGGCTGGGGCGGCGCGCCTGCAGTGCGCCCAAAACAAGACCCAGTAAGTTGGGGCCTGGCGCGCCGCGCCAAGGATGCACCCGGATAGGCGTTTTTCACCAGTTTTTCATCGTTTAGCCTATTTAAGTTATTCTAAAGTATCCTAACACTTTCCATTGATTCTCACTACTCTAATTGACTTCTAAACACCTAGAAATCATCCATAAACATGAATCATAACCTTGAATCCATAAATTCAAATTCAAGGAAAGTCAAGAGCCAAGTCTAGGAAGTTTTTAGAGTCTTTTCAAGAAGTCTTTTACAAATGAATTTAACCTTGTTTTAAGACTTAAGTTTTGAAGTTGAGTAAAAGAGTAAGAGCAAAGTTCATTTTCTTAAAATGATATATGGGAACTAAGTATTCCCAAGAGTAAATGTTTTCACATTTAAGATGATAGGAAACTGAGATTTCCAAAAGAGTTTTGAACAGCAAAAGGGAAAATTGATTCCAAAAGAGCTTTTAAGCTAAGTTTGAGCAATTATCTCAAACCAGAGAAGAAGTTGTTTTAAAAACATATGAGCTAAGTATATTTTGGGAGTAGTATTGAGCACCGATATGGGGACGTGAGTTCATATTAACTCAAGGCCCCATAAACCATGTAGCCATCATGGGCAGAAAAAGGATCATACTTTTTAGATGATTCCTTAGTGCTTTTTAGCATAGACTAGTGGATCCACTTAGTAGTTCAGGTTCTATACCGATGGCAAGGTATAGGACGGTCCTTGGCAACATGAGGTAAAACATTGTACCATCACTTAGGCTCATAGTGATGATTGTCGGTTAGAGAAACTCCCACAGAAGTTATTGTATTTTTATATACATCAGTTTATTGATTCATAGTTGTTGTATCCTTGTATATACACAGAGTTGACATAATATTTCTAAACAGATTTTCTTTATATTGCACTTGTTTTAAACTACTTTAAATTGAAATGAGTTCAGTAAGTATTCATGAGTTAAGAAGAGCCAAGGTAAGTGTTTCTTTCATATTCCATTACAAGCCAATGTTTGTTAGCATTTCAACTCGCATAATCGTACATTCAATGTACTGATGTCAGTTGGCCTGCATCTTATTATGATGCAGACGCAGGTAACCAGGATCTGCATCCAGCACCTCGTTGATCGATTTTGAGCACTCAGAGTCTGTGGTGAGCCTCCTCGGATTCCGGAAGACTCTTTTATTCGCTTTCTAGTTTAGTTCATTAGGATGTTGTGAGGATTGTCACAACTTCCATCTCAGTTGTTTAGAGGCTTCATAGACAGTCAGTTATTAGTCCGTTAGTCGTCTCATTTTACCTTATGTTAAGACTTGTGTAACACCCCGTATCCGAAAATAGACCAGATTGCAGATTTTTGGTGTTGCAGGTGGCACTCATGGCACCATCCACGAACCGTAGGAGGACCCACGGTGCATCTTGCAGGTCTGTGGTTCGTGTCAACAAACTCCCCTAGAACTCATTCGGCCAAGTGTCGACCCACGGCCGGACCTACGTTCCGTATGTCAGGTCACGAACCGTGGTTCGTGTCCGTGGATCGATGACCCTAAAGCCCAGTTTCAGTCCGGATTGACGGTTGACCAGCACGGACCGTCATTCGATGAACGGTCCGTAGATCTGACCGTAGGTGAGGGTAGTAGTCAGTTACATGAAATTTGTGATTGGGTCAACTTCAGATGGTCATAACTCTTAGAACAAAATGAATTATGTGTCCCATACCTATGTTATGATAGATAATTGAATTATCTTTCCAACGCCACCGAGTTTGCTAAAATTCGACCTCCAAGTAAAAAGTTATGCTCGTTTTAGTGAAGCCCTGTCAGGCATACTCGACCGACGACTCTAATCGACTGACCGTCGATTAACCTACGACCCGTCAGTCCCGTCCGTCGGTCACTCCGACAGCAATTAAGTCAGGGATCTTTTGGTCATTTTCTATTTCGTTTAACCCCTAAGGTATGTCGTTTAGACCCTAAATCATGAGGTTTTAGTCAGTTTAAGCCTAGAAACATAACTAGAACTTATCCAAGTCAAATCATTAATCAAAACTTAGAAAATTAAAAGCAAGAGAGGAGAAAAAGGTCAAGAATCCTAGTTCAAGAACGCAGCAAGGTTCCATCAGTTCCATCCCCAAAATCTAAGAATTTCTCTATGGAATTCGTCACCAGGTATGTGAGATTTCACTAATGGGTTCCTTTCGCCCATTGGGTCCCTAGAATTCAGTCAATTTCTTGATTCCCTTATTATAAATAGACCTAGGGTTTCTAGAATTACAGCAGATCATCATGAATTAGTAATTAACATGTTCCAAATCAGATTATCATGTTATTACATCGTTTCTCGCATGAATTTCAGAACCCTAGCTATGTATTTCTTTAGTTCTTGAATTACACATGCTAGGTCAGATATTTCAGTTATTCAGTTATACACGCCTTAGTTATTAATGGATCATTATCATATTAATTATTGCATTCTCAGTTTGCATGTTCAGTTCGAGCTATCCAGTATTTACAGAAATTCAGTCATAACCAGTTAACTACTTAATTCATTGGGAGTAGCATAATACCGAGTTGGACTAGGGTTTCAGCGTACCCATATAACGCTACTTCTTCTCGTGATGTAGGTTCAGGTTCTCAGCATCCAGATCACACTTAGATCGATTCCNNNNCTAGCTTCAGTTCTGCAGCATCAGTGGTGAGTCCTTATTCTTCGAGGACTAGTGGCATGTTTATCTTGATTGCTTTTAGTCTTTAGTTTCAGTTTTGCTAGACCTAGTTGGGGCATGTCTCAACATTTCTAGTCAGTTTAGAGGCTTATTTCAGACATAGGTTACTCTTATCGTGCGTAAGGTATGATCTAATTCTGTTCTAACTCGACATTCTACGTTTCAGTGATCATGCCTCCTCGTAGATCTAACGCCAGGAATGTTAATGTCAGGAACGCAAACGCAGCTCCTCCAGTTCCAGATCAAGAAGTCTCAAATGATGAATTCAGGAATGCCATTCAGATGTTGGCCCAGAGTGTCGCTAACCAGAACAATCAGCGGGTTCAAGCTCATGTGAATGCAAATGGT
>NW_006239009.1:1417932-1418712 GCF_000226075.1 Solanum tuberosum | reverse complement strand
GGATAGGCTAAGGAGACTAAGAAAGCAAGAACATGTAACTACGATTATTCCCAACGGAAATCGGGTGGTGGAAATCGCTCGCAGTTTCAGCAGAAGTCTTCTACTCCAGCACCTTCATCAGCTAGTGTTTCCATCCCCCAGGTTCCGTAATGATCAGAAAGGTAGGGCGTCAGGCTCTAAGTCTCAAGTAGTGTTTCAGGCACCAAAACTGACCCAACTTGCCCAAAATGTAATAAGAACCATCTGGGCGAGTGCCTTGCAGGTAAGGAAGGATGTTTTGGGTGTGGTCAGTCTGGTCATAGATTGAAGGATTGTCCTTCTAGACAGGGTCTAGGAGGAAATAATGGTAGAGCTCAGTCTACAACTTCAGCAGCACCAACAGGTCGCCCAACTCAGCAGGGTAACTCTTCTGGTACAAGTGGCGGACAGCGCTAAAACAGGCTCTATGCTCTTCAGGCTCGTCAAGATCAGGAAGATTCTCCTGATGTAGTCACTGGTACGTTACGAGTCTTTGATATTGATGTTTATGCATTGTTAGATCCAGGGGCTACTTTGTCTTTTGTAACTCCTTACATAACAGTCCAATTCAGTGTTAGCCCAGAAACTCTTTCAGAACCCTTCTCAGTCTCTACTCCAGTCGGTGACCCAGTTATAGCTAGACGGGTATACAGAAATTGCCCTGTCACAGTCTCCCAGAAAGTCACCTCAGCAGATCTTGTAGAGTTAGAAATAGTAGACTTCAATGTCATTCTAGGCATGGATTGGTTACATTCATGTTAT
>NW_006239009.1:1413577-1414659 GCF_000226075.1 Solanum tuberosum | reverse complement strand
GCCCTGAAAGATAGTTTCTCATATGAGGATGTACCAGTTGAGATTCTCGATCGTCAGGTTAGAAGGTTGAGATATAAAGAAGTCGCTTCAGTCAAGGTTTTGTGGAGGAGTCAGTCCGTAGAGGGAGCTACTTGGGAAGCAGAAGCAGCCATGAAGTCCAAGTATCCTCAACCTCTTTCCTTCCGATTCCATTCCAGTTTGAGGTAATAGTTCCTCATCAGTTTTTCAGTAATTCATGCATAAATTCAGTCTTAGAATCATGTTCCTTCAGTTTGTACTTGCATTTTCTGCGTATTTGCATTGTCCTTGGAACTCAGTTCAGTCAGAAATTTAGTTCTCAGTGTTTAGTGGTAGAGATTGCAGCCCCCTCCCTCCATTTCAGCTAGTTTAGTCTTCATTCGAGGATGAATGGTCCCAAGGGGGAGATAATGTAACACCCCGTATCCAAAAATAGACCAGATTGCAGATTTTTGGTGTTGCAGGTGGCACTCACGGCACCATCCACGGACAGTAGGAGGACCCACGGTCCGTCCTGCAGGTCTGTGGTTCATGTCAGCAAACTCCCCCAGAACTCAGCCAGAAATTCAGCCAAGTGTCGACCCACGGCCGGACCTACGTTTCGTAGGTCAGGTCACGGACCGTGGTTCGTATCCATGGATCGATTCCCCTAAAGCCCAATTTCAGTCCCGATTGATGGTTGACCAGCATGGACCGTCATTCGATGCACGGTCCGTAGGTCTGACCGTAGGTGAGGGTAGCAGTCAGTTAGATAAAAATTGTGATTGGGTCAACTTCAGATGGTCATAACTCTTAGCACAAAATGAATTATATGTCCCAAGACCTATGATATGATAGATAATTGAATCTTGTTTCCAACGCCTCCGAGTTTGCTAAAATTGGACCTCTGAGTAAAAAGTTATGCTCGTTTTAGTGAAGCAATGTCGAGCATACTTGACCGACGACTCCAATCAACGGACCGTCGATTGACCTACGGCCCGTCAGTCCCGTCCGTCGGTCACTCCGACAGCAATTAAGTTAGGGGTCTTTTGGTCTTTTCCTATTTCGTTTAACCCCTAAGGTAC
>NW_006239009.1:1397912-1412243 GCF_000226075.1 Solanum tuberosum | reverse complement strand
AGGTCCCGTGTCCGCGTCTCGCGCGTAGCTCGGGCCGTGACAACTTGGGTTGCCATTTTGGCCAAGTTGAATGTTTAATTCTTTAACATTCTAAGTTATATTATTAAGCTATTTGAGTAAATTCATTTGATCATTGTAATCATGCTTAGAGTCTTCGGCTGAGTTAAGTAAGTCAGGCCAAGGGTTCGCTTGGGGTCAGCAATGGTTTTCGAGTGCCAGTCCCGCCTAGGGTGTAGGCTCGGAGCGTGACACAAAAAATTTCCTAACCCAAAACAGAACCTTATAGATCTTGTAATTCAATCTAGCATAGTGAGATAGCAAAACAAAATTGGGTTCTTCCATTGAAAATTATCTAACATTAATTCAAAAAGTAGGAGATAATTTTAAAAAAGCATACCATAGAATAGCACCACTCACTTACTTTTCTATACTATAAAAAGCATTTTAGAGAAGAAAGAAGAAAACCAAAGAACAGAAAAAAGCTTATACAAGCTTTAAAATGCCATGTGTTCATCTTTGAAGACACATACAGGAGAATGGACAACATCCTTATCCATTTGATGAGTTTAAATGACTAAAATGCCCTTATTTTAAAATTTATTGACAAAGAAACAGACATGTTGAAACTGTCTTTTCTATATAAGTAAAATATATATAATACTAGATATAAGGCGTCGGTGCTAGCACGGGTCAAACATATGTTTTTTTTTAATTAATGTGATATAAATGTAGTTTGGAGTCATTCAAAAATTATATTGTTAAAAAGGGTTTTAAGTTATTAATTATTGCAACTTATTGTACTTCCTAGTAGTTTTTACATAATATATATTGCTCTCTTTTTCTCAATTTATGCTGCATAAGCGGAATTTTCAGAATCACCCAAAAAAAATTAAAATATTTTCTTTTTAGATATTTTATGATTTATAATATATCTTATGCATTATTTACATAATATATGAAACTCTTTTTATCTCAATTTACGTGGCACAAATAAAAATTCGAGAGTTGACCAAGAAAATAAATTATTTTAAATCTTTAATTATAATTATTTTGATTTATAGTCATTTTTATGTAATTATAAAATATATAACAAATTAAAAAATGAAGTAAGACAAATAAATTAACACATCAAAATTTACGAAAGTATTGCTTCTGGCCACTTATTAATATTTAATAATAACAATAATAATTAATTTATCATTTCTAAAATTTTGTTGAAATTTTATGAATAAATTATTTTAATTTTAATATTGGGATTTATAGTCCTTTTTATTTAATTATCAAATATATAACAAATTTAAAAAGTAATAAGATAAATAAATTAACACAGAAAAATTTTCAAAAGAATTCCTTTTAGCCACTTATTAACATTCATATTAATTGATAACAATAATAATTAATCTATCATTTCTAAGAATTTGTTGAAATTTTATGAACAAATTATTTTTATTTTAATCTTGATAAAAGACAATGTTAAATTTTAATCTTGATAAAAGATAATGTTAAATTTTAAATACATATAAAGAAATAGTGGGGGATGGTTGGGGACGTGACACGTGAGGGAATTAACTTGGATTGGATTATTGTGTGGTAAAAAGATGACATATGCAAAGGACAATTTAGTCCACACACTCAAAAAGTATACATAGGTTCTATAGTAAAATTCCCTGAGGTCCCAATTATATTGCTTCACTCTAATTGAAATGACTGAAATACTCTTAGAAGCCAGGCAGGCATGTTGACAAAGTGTGTGCTTATTCTCATTTATAAGATAGCAGTAGATAGATACTAGACACAGGTGCCCATGCTAGCATGGCCCAAGATCTATTATTTTTTTAATTTGATTAATGTTATATAGATAAATTTAAAAGTTGTATTAATTTTAATGTGATTTTTAGTATTTTTTAAGTTTGTTCAATTATTTTTTGTTTGTCTCAAATTTAATGTGAAGAGGTCCTTAAGTTGATAATTACTTTTGTTTGCGCAAATTTAATGTTGAAGAGGTTCATTTAAGATGTCCATAATTAAAGTATTATTCGTCATCAATCGTTAATTTTTTACTCAAAGTAGATACAAGATATAAACAAATATTACTGACATTAAAATATAAAGCTATAACTAATAATATGAATTCAAACTAAAAGTCTAGCTAAAACGGATCTCATAATTTTGAAAATATTATACACTAATTAAATTATAGTAGAACAAAATAAATAAAATTTTTAATTTTTCTTTTTTGAAACATGCTGAAGCAGGGCACGTTGGCAGAGACATGCTTGCTTAAGTGTGAACTCTCTCTTATATAATAAGAGAGTGTATATATATTAAGCATAGGGGAAGATGCCTTATTTATTTTTATCAATTATATTTTTGAAATTTTTAATTTGACTATTTGTATTTTTATATAATTACTTAACGATAATGATAAAGTCAGGCAAAAATAATTAAATTTTCTTAATTTATTAAAATAAAAAGTAAAACAATTTTTTATTTTTAATATAAGAGTAAAATAAATGATACCATTTATTTACTTTATTAATTATAATTAGAGAATATGAATTAATTTCCCATAAAAATCTCAGTCAAGATAACATTTTCCTTAATTCTGTCATTATTTATCGTTTCTACAATCTCTTCTTATTATATATCTTTTTATTATATAGCATGTCCGCTTATTTTTACTTGTCATTTTTAGATTTGACATATTTATTAAAAAAATAATTGATATAGTTATTTTATTACACTATTACTATTAATTGATGTTTAATATTTAATTAATACGATAGATAAAATGTGATTTAAAAAAAATATTTATATGAAAAATGACAATCAAAATGAAATTTCTTTTTAAATAATGAATAAGTAAAAAAAAAGATGAAAGTGGGACCTGTCATATTCTTCAATGACATATTAAGAAAGTGGGACCGATCATATTCTTGAATGGCATGGTATAATTTGTAGTTGAATAGAAAAAGGACTTTTTTAAGAGGTATTACTTATGATCAAATAACAATGCAAAATATACTACTTTTTTTTTGGTAAATAAGGATATTATATAGATTACTACATTACATTGATAAAGGGAATAGGAGTCGTAGGCTCAATGTTACCTAGAGGTTGCATATTACACAAAAAAGTAGAGAGTGGCGGATACAAAATATTGGAGTTACCTACGTTACTACTATCTAAACTAATATGATTATTAGAGAAAGCTGAGATAGTCCTTTTCCTTTGCTTACATGTTCGATCATCTGCAAGGGTGGTGTTGACAAAATTAGGTGGCACGTCTAACACAGCAATCTCTTCCAAAAAGTTAGGTGAAGATGCTTCTTTAGCTTAACTGTCTGCTACTCCGTTGTTTTCCCTGTAAGGGTGTGCCTTAGCTTAGGATTATTCAGTTGGTGAAGTAGCCACCTGCAATAAAACAACAGGTTAGACGCACTTGTATGAGGATTACAAAGTAGATCGATGTACGACTGCCTGGGCATCCATTTCAATTTCTAATGGTTGTATGTTGTGAAGTTGAGCAATGCGTAGACAGTGAAATAGCGCAAGCATTTCAGTAGCTAAAGGAGATGTGTTTTGTACCGATCCCATGAATCCAATAATCCATGATCCGGCAGAGTCGCGAATGACTCCACCAAAGCCTCCTTTTTGAGTACTAGTCTGCGAGCATGCCCCATCAGTATTTAATTTGAAACCGTTAGTTGGAGGGGACCAGGATAAGTCGATGGAAATGGGAATTCGAGAGGGTTTGTAATTTGGTCCCAAAGAGTGAAATTCAATTGCCCTTTGCATAGGTTGCCTGTAATCTGGATATTTATTGGTATGGTTAAAGTGGTTATTGTTTCTGTTAATCCAAAGACCAAAGCAAACAGGGGTGGCCGAAGGAACGGGAGAGATAGGGGTTTGCCCGGATTGCTTGATTAATTTAGGAATCCAGTCCATAGGAGGTGCATTGGTCAAATCCTGAGCATTTAGCAGATGTAACATTTTAAGATGAGACCACAAAATTTTTGCATGAGGTCAGAATAATAGTATGTACGTGGTTGATACCTTCGACAAAGTTGTGGCATTGGGGACAAGTATCAATCGGAGAAATGCCAATGCGCGCGAGGTATGATTTAGTGGGGAGCTTTTGATGACAACATTGCCAAACAATAAAAAACATAATTTAGATGGTATAGAAAGTTTCTAGATCCAGCTAAAGGAGGTGGTGTTGGTATCGTCGGTGGCTGGGTGAATGGCTTTGTAAAGAGGCTTGGCAGTAAAAATCCCATTGGAAGTCAATAATCCCCAAGTGCGAGTATATATCTTTAGCATGAGTGTATATTGGGATATAGGTTGATTTGATGTTGAGGATCGTTGTTTCATCTAAAGTGTTAATGACTTGGTCTAAATTCCAACGATAATATAATTAAGAACATAGTCTGCCACTCGCTTTGTTAGGGCATTCCGAGGTAGAGGGCCTATAAATTTGGTGTTCCAAGGCTTCTATCTGGCTTAGCAGCCCTTCTTCTCTTATGTGCCATGATTCTGTCTAAGAGTCTCATTTGGATTTAACCAAGCATCTTCCCAAAAGAGAATATCTTTCCCATTACTAATTTCCCACAAGATGCCTTGTTGACAAGTTATCCAACCTCTAAGGATGGTTCGCCATAAGGGAGTTGTGGTCTTTTTGGGGTAGTCGCGCCGTTAGAGGGAATGTAATGAGTTGTGAGTAATTTTAACCAAAGAACCGAGGGGTTCGTCACCAATCGCCATGAGAGATTTGCTATAAGGGCTTGGTTTTTGAACTGTAGGTCTTGTGTCCCAAAATCGGTTCGAAGTGATGATTTTCCATTTGATAAGGTGTAGTTTGCGAGCTTGGTTAGTAGATCCCCATAGAATAGCTCTTTGAAACTTGGTAAGTGTAGATATTACCTGTTTCGGAAGAATAGTGAATTGCATAACATGGTTTGCAAGGCCGTTAAGAGTGGAGCGGATAAGAGTAGTGCGCCTTGCCATGGTCAAGAATTTTGTTTTCCATCCAGCCAGACGTTGTTGAAATTGGCGATGAGGAATAGGAAATCACTACGTTGATAACGAGTGTGAGTAAGAGGAAAACCTAGTTATTTGCCCATTATAGTTCCTTCCTTCATATGCAGTGAACTAGTAACATACTCCTTATCTTCGTGGGAAGAATTTCTGGATAGAAAGATGCGAGATTTGTTGTAGTTTATTTTTTTCCCAGAATAGGAGGAGAATTTATTATGGGTGTCGATGATGGTGTTGCAGCTTTGCTGGGTTATTTTGGAGACAAGAATGATGTCATCCGCATAAAAAACATGGGAGATAGAAATACCCTGTCGTCCGAGCTTAATTGGAATCCATTTATTTTGATAGACACTTTGATGGATGGACTGTGATAAAAGCTCCATACACATGATAAATAAATAAGGTGAGAGAGGATCGCCTTGTCGAATACCACGTGTGGGTTGGAAGAAATCAGTTCTGGTACCAATAATGAGTATGGAGATGGAAGATGACGTAACACAAGACATAATCAGAGTCGACAAGTGTTGAGGAATGTCAAAATAGAGAAGGGCTTGGCGTATAAAGGACCATTCAAGTCGATCAAAGGCCTTTTTCAGATCTAATTTAATGAGCATACTCCCTACTTTTCCTTTCATGCGTCGATAGCGAGATAGGATCTCCTGAACGATGATAGCACTATCAACCGCCTGACGTCCCTTGAGTAAGCTAGATTTGTTGGGACTAATGACGACTTGAAGGAAAGGCTTCAAGTGCTTGACGATCATTTTTGTAACGAGTTTGTAGACTGTGTTACAAAGACCAATAGGTCGGAACTGCTGGATAGTAGTGGGTGACTTGGTTTTAGGAATAAGACATAGAAAAGTTTTATTCATATTAGGGGGCATTCTGCCAGATTTATCTGTTGGCAAAAATCCACCACTGATCGGCCCACAGTGGCCTAATGTTTTTGATAAAAAAAAAATGGGATGTAGACCATCTGGACCCGGACTCTTTAAAGGACCAAAAGAGTTCATGGTTGAGTGGATTTCAGATTTCGAAATAGTGTCCATCTGATGGAGCGAAGCATAGTTTGTTGTCGAAAAGATGGGAGATGGGGAGTGGTTGAATGACCTATCCAGTTCAGTGGTGAACAACGAAAGGTAGTATTGATGGATGTGGTTATGAATGAGAGAGGGTTCAAATATCCAGTTCCCTACAGTATCTTTTAAGGCGGTAATGCGATTTCGACGACGCCGTTGAATAGTAGACAGATGGAAAATTTTTGTATTAGCATCACCATCATTGAGCCAATTAACTCTAGATTTGAGTTTCCAAAAATCTTCCTCCAGTCGAAGAATATTCTTATACTCGAGTAGTAAGCAGTGGCGGAGCCACCATATCTTTAAGGGGTTTATCCGAACCCCTTTCGATGGAAAATTATATTTTTTTTACATGGTTAAAACAATTTTTTAGGTATATATCGTAGATGTCGAACCCCCTTCGGCTACTTCATGTGTCTATTTCTTCAGATTTTAAACTCCCTTATTGAAAATTCTGGCTCCGCCACTGATAGTAAGTGTTGTTCAAGATTCTGAAGAAAGTCACTTGTCGGATAGTGTATGGAGTTTTGAATCCTTCTAGGCACTTAGGGGTCGTTTGGTAGAGTGTATTAGGAAAAATAACGCATGCATTAGCATTGTGTATTACTAGTACCTTGTTTGGTACTCTTTTCCAATCTATGTATAACTAATGCTTGCATTAGTTATACACTCTATTGTGTATTAAGGTGTGTATTGTTAATACCATGGATTTCTAGGTATTAGCAATGCAATGGTTTTAATGCATGCATTAGATTAACTAATGACAAAACTACCCTCTAAGCCTAATAATAATTATTATTATAATTATTATTATTATAGAAACCAACTCTTCTCTCTACTCTCTCCCTCTCTCTTTTAAAGCTTTTGTAAGTATTGTGTTGCGAGTTTGCCGAACTTTGGCCGGAGAATAAAAATTTCCTGTTTGTTCTTAAGGTATTTTCTCTTCTTACTTCTCTACTATTTCTCCTATTTAAAGCCAATGATCGGCTAAAGACTTATATCTATGCCGGATAACTAACTTCGATTATATATCTACCATGAAAGATCTAGACTTTATCTAAGTACGCATGAATTCATATATAATTTCTTGACTTGGTTCTGAGATGGTGGTACAGTCAAAATCAATACAACAAGTTAATGACTTTGTCTTAGTGACTCCGTCTAGTCAGCCGTGGTCTTAGCCCGCAAAAAGAAGTTAAAAGGGCGCTCCATACCCGGTTAGAACTGCTAGACACATGGGCTCATTAACAATACGTATTTGATTTTCGACAGACCCTTTGCTTGGGTAAAAGATTTGATTCTTCCATACAGTCATTAAATCATATGAATTTATTTATATTTCGATTCGAAACTATTTTCGGATGTTAACAAAGCTAGATCAAAGATAACCGCGCGGACTACCGCCCGTCTTCAGAATAATAATAATTATAATAATAATTATTATTATTATAATAATAATTATTATTATTATTATAATTATTATTATTATAGAAACCAACTCTTCGTTTCTTTTTTCGGTGAAATATATTCCCAAAAGTGTGAATATTCCAGTAATGAACTTGTTGTTGGAATGTGTCTATGTTTTCCTGCAAAGAAAGATCTTTGCGCCAACTCGTCTTAAGCAGATTAGGAAAATCTAAATGAGAAAGCCATATTGTCTCAAAACGAAAAATGAAGTTGCGGATAGGAAGTTTATCTTGCAATTTTTTTAAAAAGACCTTAATACCCTTAAAGTTTAATTTAATACCAGAAAGTTGACATGTTGAAACTGTCCTTTCTAATATAGTAAAATATAGAAATATGTAAAGAGATGAGATTTATTTTTATATGAATTGGAGATGAGGAGTAGTTTTAAATTAAAATTACAAAAGTTTTATGTAGGTAATATAGGTTTCCTTATGTGTTTTTTTTAGGTTGTTTGTTAGTTTGTATTAAATGTGCAAGAATTGTTTCTGAGTTCTAAAAATTACATTAAGTTATGTTGAAACATTTTATTTTGGAAAATTTTAAAATATTTAACGAAAGAGGAATATTTACGAAAAATATACATATTTTTTAAAACAAATTACAAAATAAATATATTTCTTTTTATTTATCAAAACATTCGAAAATTAAAATTCGTTTTTTAAATAATAATAAAGAAATAAACAATTACATGTAATTGTAATCATATTTTCATCAAATATAGCTAGGATATTGTCACGACTCAAACCGTCGTGATTGACACCCACACTAACCCTCCGGTGGGAGAACCATTACTACAACCCAAACTAACAAATTTAATGAAAACTAAGTCATTTAAAGTTATGAAAGCACGTTTAAATGACAATAAAAATGGAGTCCCCATAAACTCCAAAGTTTTAACAAACAACTAGCCAAACTAATGCAGAAGAACAACCCCTAGAATCGGAAAGTCATTGTACCAAAACTCTACTAACGACAAGTCTAAGAACAAGGGGTACAACCCCGAAATTAAACAAACACTTTAAACAAATAGTCTGAGTCCGAAAAGAATGGACTTAAACAAGAGAGATCCATGACAGCCTGAAAGAACTGGCTCACCCTTGAATCCGGTCACGATCAATAGTCACTTAGCTGAGGTCTATCAATAGCCACCTGAAGATGCCCTGTACTCAACAAAGAACAAACAAGTGCAGTATCAGTACACAACCACAGTGTACTAGTAGGATCACGCGGCTATCCCAATAAGTGAAACACATGTAAGTAACTACAACATTATAAAACAAGCATATACCGAACATATACAATATTAGTCATCTTTTCAGGATCAATGTAGCATCCCACATTCTCAATAATACACAATTGTCATCAATTTAGAGAAACATACGGTTTTCCAATATCAATCATCATTAGATATGAACGTAATCATCACAAGTAGATACACAACACAATTCAATGGTCTTCTCACGGAACCCAATTCAATGGTCCTCTCATAGAACCCACACCCAAACTGTTAAGCATATCAGAACGTGGTACCCGATCCAATGTTTATGCCGGAACGTGGAAACCGATCTCAACATATACCGAACATATACAATATTAGTCATCTTTTCAGGATCAATGTAGCATCCCACATTCTCAATAATACACATTGGTCATCAATTTAGAGCAACATACGGTTTTCCAATATCAATCATCATTAGATATGAACGTAATCATCACAAGTAGATACACAACACAATTCAATGGTCCTCTCACGGAACCCAATTCAATGGTCCTCTCATAGAACCCACACCCAAACTGTTAGCATAACGGAACGTGATATCCGATCCAATGTTTATGCTGGAACGTGGAAACCGATCTCATATTTATGTTGGAACGTGGCAACCGATCTCATAATTATGCCGGAACATGGCAACCAATCCAAGTTAGTGTGTCAGATCGTGACACCCGCCCATTCAACAAACCACAATCACAATCACAATGTTTATTCTCACAATCATACAACAAGAGGTGATTCATGGCATACAACTATATAATTATCCTCATTTACGATTAGGGTGATCAATAATGCAACATTCGCATACATACATGCATTATAATAAAGCAATTACAAACATATATCACACCAACATGAAATCACAACCATCACCTACATCGAATCCAAGCTTGAATCCCCTAAGGCACTTGAGTCTTCCCTTTTCGGATTCTTTCCGCTTGTTCGTGGTATAAAAACAACAATTTATACGCAAGGATCAACAATCAAAGGTCTAATTATCCGGATTATAACAAACTCAATAACCCTAGACCAAACTCTTGGTCCCCATACCCAGATTAGGGCTTTTTCCACCATAAATTCCAGATCAAAACCCTCCCCATCGATAATTACCCAAGAAACTGAGTTCTACGGATACAAAAAATAGATTCGGGGAGTGAAAACCTTACCTTTAGCCTCAAGAATGGTGAAAAACGGTTAAGAACTCGTCTGGGGTCGTTCCCTAGCTCTAAAATTTGAAAAGTGCAGAATAAAGTCATTTTGGAGTTTATTTATGACTTTAAGTCGCGTCTGGCCCGCCACAGCGGCCCTCACCCCGCTACAGCGGCACCGCTAGAACGACCAAAACCTCCGCCAAAGCGACTTGCACGAAACAATGAGCTATTTTAATAATTCCAAGACCCCCATTTCACAACACACCTTTAACAAACGACGCTCAGAAAATACCGTTCACGCTAAGATCGATTTCGGGAGTTCTACTTACCCAAATTCCATTCCGTAGAGTCGTACGGATTCCTTAACGACTTATCTAACTACTCATGTAATCAAAATCTTAAATAAATCACCCGATTGTTACCATATTTACCTACACCTTAATGACTCCGATTTCGTCCAAATCTTGACTAGGTTGGGAAATTCCAAGTTACTACCAAAAAGTTTTCTGACCCCAATTCTTTCCCCATTGGCTTTTCTCTAACGACGGAATCAGGTCATTACAATAGATACCAATTTACCCATCACTCGTCCCCGAGTGATCAACTAGGAAAGACTGACTGAAGTAAGGGTAGAGTAGTATCTGAATCGTCGAATTACTGGGGCTACTTGTCTCG
Source organism: Solanum tuberosum (assembly GCF_000226075.1). NCBI lineage: Eukaryota > Viridiplantae > Streptophyta > Magnoliopsida > Solanales > Solanaceae > Solanum > Solanum tuberosum. The sequence goes on along the minus strand of NW_006239009.1, from coordinate 1,401,561 downwards.
CATGTCCTTAGCTTCCGCACATCGCGATCAAGAATTTTAACTGATTCTTCCTCATACAGAAGGTCTTGTTTAACAAAACTGAGTCTCATTTTATGATAATATCTTCGTCCTCAAACCAACCAATTGAATACCTACACATCCTCTCATACAATGCTTCAATGAAGTCATCACAATACTCGAGGGATAATTATTATTGTATGTACACTTAACTAACAACAAAGTTATTGCCAATAACCACCAAAGTTTGATCGTCCACATGTCTGCCACATGTTATCAAGGACTTTGACGCAAACATTAGGACGAATCCTTTCTCACATAACCATGATAAAAGCTTAAATCAAAACTCGCCACAATTAGAGGTGAGCCTAAACTAACCAACACACACTCATAATACCCAAACAATCATAGTTCTTAACAATATCTCCACCCCACAACATAAATTCCCATGAGCTTAAGTTATAACAAATTTGATCTTTAGAAATCAGATATTCATCGAGGGATATGTCCAAGCATACAACCCCTCCAGCAACACTATCGAATGTTGGATTTAGCAATTGTAGATTACCTCTTAAGAATAGTAGAATTGGACTCAATGATCCCCACATTCAACCACGCACAATCAATACGTGACCTCGACAACTACATGAATGTTAAGATTATCGGACAATCATAGATTACGTAGGGTAACTCTTCTATGGATTCTCATAAGCAAGGTGATATACGTAAGACCACTGAAATACTTTAACAACTCCAAGACAACACCAATTATGTCATTCGAAATAACCAAATCTTCCCACTCAACCAAGAGAACATCGCATGATTTGGTATCCCTGATCCACCACTAGGGATCCACCCACAAAAGTGAAAACACACGAGAGCATAGCTAGTGTATCATACTGACAATACTAACAACCATCTTAAACACTCCGACCATTTACCTTACTATAACCCAACACTTTTAAATGAAACCTTTCTTAGGTACTTAACAATCAATAGTAATAAATTTTACGACCCAACCCAGGTGTAAATCCTTTCAAAGGTTCAATATCTAATACAATTGATCCTTTCTCGCCTTACAATTTCATACCGTGACAGAATACATCACCACAATGTAGACTGACCATGAAAAATTTGAATTGTAAATTCGATCGTATAACACAATCCCATTATCTCTCAACATTAGCTTATACCTTGAAGATTTTTATGAATTACGTGAATCTTCGCTTATCATTGATCGTCTCTCCATCGATCTTACAATACCTTTCGCTAAAAATTCAATCGTAGTCTTTACTAAACTCAAAACAGAGACAAAGCACTTATCATCACACTCGAGCTAATGTCTATCCACTCCTTCCTCAAGTCCTTTTCAATAGTTTTTAACCAATCTGACGAACTTGTGACACTATTACCATAGTCATAACAAATAAATGAAATACGCATCTCTGAACCCAATTATCTACCCCTCTGAAGATATCTCTTCAGCCTTTGTAATCAAATAAAACATTCCTGCCCTCGCCTCTCTCTAAAGGTTGTACTACATCCCACTATTTTTCTTCATTATGACTCTAGTTCTTTAATTTCTCTTTGAATGGTGTCCCACCATCTCTTAAAACTTTCCATACAACCACGTTACTCACCAAATATTAGAAAACCATAACCTTAGATACTCGCAAGTCGTAATTACTATACAAATATTCGCTTAACCAACAATTTTATTATATAGTTGCATCCCGTCACAATCCATCACGAACTCTTATTACCATTACATTCAGTCAGCCTCGACTATCACTACGAAGCCAACCATTCATCAACACGACACCTCAAACTCAGGTATACTCATTAAATTCATAGGACTAACCCAATTTTATACTCACTTTCTTACTAAAATACTTCAATTTCCTTCACCCAAGTATACTCATTGGGACCTTCTTTATCCATAAACTTGTCATTCCGGTATCAATCCACTCCTTTATGGCTTAAGATAAAATCACCAGTCCTTATACTACCCTCCTTCTTTTTAACAAACAAGACATGAGCACCCACGGGAAAACACTAGGACGGATGAAACCTTTATCAAGAAGCCCTTGGATTTGAGCTTTAAGCTCTCTCAATTCTAACACCACAAGAATAGACTCAATAGAGAGGGATTCGACCTCAACATCCCAAATATGAGCCAATTATGTCAAAGAATCTTGCCCCACCAGTTTCCTACCCTGCACAAAAGATATGACCTTAGCTGACTTAGGCTTGTACCCCCTTCATACTCTAACCTTCCCTACCCGGGATCTCTAGAGTTATTGACTTAGTATTATAATTAAGCCCGGTATAATAGGGGTACAACCAAGTCATGCCTAAGATTATATCAAGTCAGTCATATCCAGCATAACCAAATCAACCCAACTCTGAAAATTCATAAACACCACAGGAAAATACGATATACATGGGTGAATATGATAGACTCTTCAACTGGGGTAGAAACATGGATGGGTGCATCAAGTATATCACAAACCACATCAAATCCCAAGGCAATTGAACTGACATATACGAATAAGTAGAACCAGGATCAAACAAAACAACAGTCATCTGGGCACAGACAAGAGTAGCTCTTGTGACCACTGCATCACACCCTCAAATTCGGTCTTACCCGGAAAAACCTAAAACTGAGCCCTGTCCTCTTGACGGGCAACCTCATTGCCTGGCTACACTACTCCTCCACCTGCATTACCATTTCCCCAGCCTCCACGGCCTCGCTGATTTCCTCCTCATATGCCCAGGTTTTCCACAATTTTAACACACCTTATAATTTATATTCGATTGCTGAACACTGAGTTAGATCGCGGGGGTTAGTTCGGGTACGATTCGGGGTCCATAATTATGACTAGGAAAACAGGGGAGACAGGGCTGAGATTCTGTCTCGCCCAGTCCCGCTCTGGTGGGAGGAATCCCGCACTGGCGGTCTCGCCTTGGCGGGAAAAGTCCCGCCCCAGCAGCCAAAACAGAAACAGGACCCCTGCCAATAATTTTTCTGGGTTCTTTTCTTTTCTAAATTCCACAAAGGTTCCCAACTTTACTTAGCATTTTTAGAATAATTCTCGTAAGTAGGATAATCATTGTCTACCTCCCAGTCAATCCCATAATACACGAACCAATTCAAACTTGTTAATTCAGCACCACAACCCACACATCCCTAGGATACACCCAGACACTAACACGATCCTTAGTCAAGATCTTCCTTTCACAACGAGTTTTGCGATACTCAAGTATTTACAACTTGCATAACTTCAACGACCAAGCCAACATATTGTACATATCAAAGTTCAGACACATATTTATTGTGCTCATAATCACCTCATCACATTCGCAGTTAATTCAGACAACCAGAAGCACCATTCAAAGTTTCCAAGATACAATTCACAGATAAGTCCAAATTCTTAATTAATTATTTCGCTCCATGGATGACCATTCCTGATCATACATGCATTCACACCCCCCTAGGGCCAGATACCAATTGGAACCTTCTCAGTTTCCAATTTGCTTTGCTTGTGGCCCCTCAATCGTGACCACGACATCTAGTTCACTTCGTTGAGATACCAATTGGACTCAACTCATACCACAAGCAACAATAGTAGCTAGCGAACCCCACAAAACT
>NW_006239009.1:1384679-1396681 GCF_000226075.1 Solanum tuberosum | reverse complement strand
CCACAATCACAATCACAATGTATATTCTCACAATCATACAACAAGAGGTGATTCATGGCATACAATTATTCAATTATCCTCATTTACGATTAGGGTGATCAATAATGCAACATTCACATACATACATGCATTATAATGAAGCAATTACAAATATATATCACACCAACAAGAAACCACACCCATCACCTACCTCGAATCCAAGCTTGAATCCCCTAAGACACTTGAATCTTCCCTTTCCAGATTCTTCCCGCTTGTTCGTGATCTAAAAACAACAATTTATACGCAAGGATCAACAATCAAATGTCTAATTATCCGGATTATAACAAACTCAATAACTCTAGATCAAACCCTTGGTTCCCATACCCAGATTAGGGCTTTTTCCACCATAAATTCCAAATCAAATCCCTCCCCCATCGATAACTACCCAAGAAACTGAGTTCTACGGATCGAAAAATAGATTCGGGGAGTGAAAACCTTACCTTTAGCCTCAAGAATGGTGAAAAACGGTCAAGAACTTGTCTAGGGTCGTTCCTTAGCTCTAAAAATCGTAAAGTGCAGAATAAAATCGTTTTGGGGTTTATTTACGACTTTAAGTCGCATCTGGCCCGCCACAGCGTCCCTTACCCCGCTACAGCGGCACCACCAAAGCGACCAAAACCTCCGCCAAAGCGACTTGCACGAAACAGTGAGATATTTTAATAATTCCAAGACCCCCATTTCACAACACACCTTTACCCAATGACGCTCAGAAAATACCGTTCACGCTAAGATCGATTTCGAGAGTTCTACTTTCCCGAATTCCATTCCGTAAAGTCGTACGGATTCCTTAACGACTTATATAACTATTCATGTAATCAAAATCATAAATAAATCACTCGATTGTTACCAGATTTCCCTACACCCTAATGACTCCGATTTCGTCCAAATCTGGACTAGGTTGGAAAATTCCAAGTTACTACCAAAAAGTTTTCTGACCTCAAATTATTTCCCCATTGGCTTTTCTCTAACGACGGAATCAGGTCGTTACTGATATAAGATTGAAAATTAATTCAAATTAAAATAAAAGCTAAGTAAAGACTTTCACAAACTATCCATGAATTATGGATCCTATTAACGTGAAAATTGGGCGTTTTAAATTTTCAAAAAATACGTTATAAATTTGTGTTTAAATTTTAAAAAAATATGTTATAGGAGATAAGTTTGAAAATTAATTTAAATGAAAAAAAATGATAAGTAAAGACTTTCACCAACTACCCACGATGTAGGGAACCTTAATGTGAAAATTGATAGTTTTAAATTTATTTATATTAAAAAAATATTAGCAATTTAATTCATTTTAAATTTAAAAAAAAAAAGAGTTGTTCCAAGTAGTTACAACCATACTTTCATCAAATTTGGCTAGGAGATAATTTTGAAAATTATTTTAAATTAAAATAAAATACGAAATAAAGACTTTCACCAACTAGCCATGAATTATGGAATCCTATTAACGGTGAAAGTTGAGCATTTTAATTTTTTTTTAAAATAAAAAACTAACAATTAAATCCTAATTTTAAAAATAAAATAATATAAACAATTTCAAGTTATAATAACCATATATTCATCAAATTTTTCTAGGACATAACTGCACACACAATTTCAAATAATATCAACTCAAAATAAATATATTAATTCAACAAATAATTGTTGTCAAAATTCCAGTTCAACAAATCCATATACTCACCTTTACAATTATTTAAATTTTGTATATTGCTTTTTACATATAAGACGATTTTGTGGATTATATCATTATACTTTGCTATTTTCCATCACAAAACATAAATTTAAAAAAAAATTAAAATTTCTTTACGTTAACTACACTTTATAAAATTATTTAAATTTTAAATTGAAAATTTAATTATTTTAAAAATATAAAGATCCAAAATTTGTAGATATATTAAATAATAAAAAAAAATTGATTTTTGTTATTTTATTTTTTAAAAAATAAAATTTAGAAATTAGATAAAACCACAAAAATTAACACACCACAAAATTCTCAAAAAAAGAAACAACGCCACACTAATAACGACACAAATACGTGTAAATGTGGAAGTATTTTAGTATTATTTTTCCTCTCTTTTTTCTACTAATTGATATTTATTATTTTATTTTTAAAAAAAAAATCTATCTTCTATCTATATATATAATAGGAGAAGAAAAAAGGTCTATGTGTTAGGACCATAAAATTTATAGATATTTTAAATAATAAATAGCAATTTAAAAATAAATTTGACATTTTTAATTTTTAAAAAAATAAATTTAAAAATTAGATAAAACCACAAAAATTAGCATACCAATAAAATTCTCATTGTGGCTTCTGATATGTGGAAACACAATTATTGTAAACGAAACAAAATATTTTAATTGAATAACATTGTAATATTTAAAAAATAAATATTACAATATTGTATTTGAAAAAAAAATGTAATCACAGTTAATTATTTTAAAAACTAGTGGGATCTTTAAAATTTATGTAATGTTATTATCTTTTTAATTTTTAGTTAAGAAAAGAAAAGTAATGATTCCTAAAATATAGGTTACTGATTAAAATAGGATAACTTTATAAATAAATAAATTATTTAAAACATAATAAAATTAAAACAATGAGAAATATAAAAAAATAAAAATAAATAAATATAAAATAAACTATTTAAAACATTAAAAAATAATAATCAGTCATTTGGATTATTTACAAATATCCAAAAGAAAAAACTATTTTTAAAATTACCTCAACCATCGTTTCTTTTTAATTTATTTAAAATTAAATTTTGTAAAAACTGACAATCTCAACAATATGTCAGTTTTGCCTCTATATTGAGTTACTTCTTTAAAAAAAACTATTTTTTTTACTTTAACTATATATGGGTTTTAAAACAAATAATTGTCTTTCACCAAATTAAAATGAAAATGGAAAATATATGGGGAAATTAGAGCACAATTGACAAGTGTTATGTCAATGTGTCAGTTTCGAAAGTTTAATGGCTCCACAATACCCAATGACATTTCACCTTAGGGCATCATTTGTAATTTAAGAGAAAAATGTGACTTATTTTTAGAGTTATTGATAAAGTCTAAATAAATAAGCATGAGGGATAACCCTTTTAAGCAAAGTGTTTTAAAGATCATAATACCCTCAAAAAAAAATTAAATGACATAAAACTAACATGTTGAAACTCCTTCTAATATATAGAAAAAAAATATATATATAGTAAAAAAAATAGTTTTTTTAAAGAAGTAAATATATATATAGTTGTATTTATTAAGATTATTTTTACCTAAAATCAATTTTCTATCATATTGCTGCACAAATTTAATATGGAAAAAAATATTTTGTAAAGTCTTTTGATTTTGAATAAAATATATTTAGAAAATGTATCAACATACCGTTTAATCTTATGATATTAAATATTTTTTATGGAACGTTAGAATTAATAAATTACTAACATAATTTTTTATTCAAATGATATGAAAAGAATAAAGTACAAACACATAAAAATATTTGAAGTATTTGATATTTGATCAAGATAAGATAATCATAAAATTAATAGTATCCTTAGAAAACATTCAACCTAATATATTATAAGACCTAAAGCGTAACTGATATAGTTATAGATATAATATTTTAATACGATAAAATAAAATTGTGTACTAATAATATTAATTTAAATGTGCTCAAATAAATAAGTTAATGATTTGTAATTATTATATTATTATTATTATAACAAATTAAATATATTATTAAGTGCATAATAGATTTTATTAGTTATTTTTAATTATTAAATTATTACTGTAATCATTTTAAAAAAATTAAATATAAATTTATAAAATGATTCGGATTATATTAATATATTAGTCCAAATAAATATTATGAATTAATATAATTGAATTAATTATTTAAATTCATTAAATATGAATTGAATTAAAGCCCTCTCCATAAAGCCCATATGTCATGTCACTTAAATCTGATTGGCCAAAGGGAATCCTATTTCAATCACAACTCCCCTATTTTCAAACTATAAATAGGGGTCCTCATATATCAGAAAGGAGAACGAAGAAATTTAACAAGAAGCTAGAGAAAGCTCGTGGATCAAAAGCCAAAGATTTCTCTACAAGTTTAAGAGTTCAAGAATTCAAGCGTTCAAGTTTCAAGAATGTTCAAGTTTCAAGAATGATCAAGATCAAGACCACCAGATTCAAGATCAAGCTCGAAGCCCTTGAATTCAACTAGAAGTCAAGATCAAGATAAAGTTCAAGATCAAGTCCAAGTCCAACTTCAAGATCAAGATCAAGATAAAGATCAAGATCAAGATAAATTCCAAGTTCAAGATCAAACTCAAGAGCCCTTGAATTATATTTGAAAAGGCGAATTCAGAGGAATCATAGAAATTGTAACACTCGCACTTTGAAATAATAAAATGATTGTTGCATAATTTTCCGTTCTTGATTATTATTTTCTCGACGCAAATTTTGTTGTCTACAAATTCTGACACGCCCAGTGAGAAAATCTCTACCTCTCATCTCAACTTTTCAAGCATCAAAGAATATCGAGATGACTTCCATGAAGAACAACTCTGCCTCTAAGGCCACTAGCTCCAAATTCTCTACTGAAGTTGAAGTAATTCTTTGTGTTACCTTTGGAAATTTCAAAACTGTCACGAGGAGCAAGGCTACTACTCTAGGACGATAAACACTTCAAGTGTCGTCCGCGTCAACTCCAGTTTTTGGATCTGCGACTCCAAAAAGATCAAGTTCCTCCACAAATGCTTTAGAAGGAGGAAGCAATGTTGCTGAAAAAATCAAGAAGACCTTAGCTCTACTTGAGCAATCCGGTTCTAAGAACTCTACCATATAAGGGAGAATTATGATTCAACGAATGAATCATCTCCACATGCATCGTGTAACGTGAGTCCAGTGAAGATCAACTTACGCGACAATCCAAGCTACTCTCCTACATCTCCAATGATCATGCAAACAATGGTGACTGTTGCTTCTTCCCTTGAGGAACAGCTCACAAATCTGACGAAGCTGGTTGAAGGATTGACAAAGCATGTACAATATCAAGAGTCTTGAATCGATAATTTGATGGATCGAATGGAAGGACTTTTAGATGGAGAAGTGAGTCATGCGCCTGGAAAAGGTGTTGAAGTTCAAGAGATTGGAGATCCTGCGAAGAAAGCACCGCTTGTTAATGATATGTCAGTTTCTTCGAAAGGAATGATCCCACTCGATCGCTTGAAGGATTTCATTGAAGGCACTATTAAAAATAAGTATGAAGTTTCTACCAAGTCTTCTCATATGTACGCCAAGCCATACACTGCAAAATTGATAACTTTAAAATGTCTGCTGGTTATCAACCTCCCAAATTTCAACAATTTGAGGGTAGAGGAAATCTGAAGCAACATGCTGCACACTTTGTGGAGACATGTAATAATGCTGGAACATATGGAGACCATCTTGTCAAGAAGTTTGTCCGCTCTCTAAAAGGAAATGCCTTTGCTTGGTACACGGATTTTGAGCCCTATTCTATTGATAGTTGGGAGCAACTAGAGCATGAGTTTCTCAATCGCTTCTATAGCACGAGGCGTACGGTGAGCATGGTAGAACTCACGAATACTCACCAAAGGAATGATGAACCAGCCATGGATTTCATAAATCAATGGAGGAACGCGAGCCTGAATTGAAAGGATAGACTTAGTGAAGCCTCTGCAATAGAAATGTGTATCCAAGGGATGCACTGGGAGCTTCTTTACATCTTACAGAGAATAAAACCAAAATCCTTCGAAGATCTAGCTACTCGCGCTCATGATATGGAGTTGAGCATGTCCTCTGCTGGAAAAGATATGGCGTTTGTCCATGACCCTCACAAAGGAAGAGGAAATGCAAAACAAGGAATACCCCTTCTTGGATTCTGACATTTCTGATATTTTTGATGAGTTGCTTGAGTTAAAGCTCATTGAGTTGCCAGAGATGAAGCGACATGATGAAGCTGGAAAAGCCGATGACCCAAATTATTGCAAGTATCATAGACTTGTGAGTCACCCTCTTGAAAAATGTTTTGTCTTCAAGGATAGAGTGATGCGATTGGTTAGAGAAAAGAAGATTGTCCTTGATGATGAGAAAGCTAGTTCTAACCAATTCTCTATCACATTTGGCTCACTCGATTTGGTTCATATATGTATCTCTGAAAAGCATGAAGAAGATTCATTAGAGCAAGAAAAATCTCAAGTCGATATAGATAGTGATGAAAGTTGGATTCTTGTGACTAAGCGAAGACGCAACAAGTCAAGCTTACGAAAAGAATCATTTGAGCAACCAATTATTATAAGGAAGATGGTGAAGAAATCGGTGAAGCAGAAATCAATCAAGCGCCCAAAGAGGGAAAAGATAGAAGTACATCACTACCAGAAACTCCGACGTCCTGTGACCCTAGAGGAATTCTTACCAAGTCCGTTCTGCACAAATTCTACTCAAGACAATGGCGAGGCATCATGTTTCAATGTTGATAAAGAAGAAAAAATGAAGTTGTCTCATACTGACAATGATGCAAGTGAATCCTCACCAAAAGTGTCTCCTAGTTGTGAAGAAAAGGCAACAAGGGAAATCTCTCCAATGATGTATCCTTCATCTTCTGAAAAACCTATTGAACCTTTTTCCCAAGAAGCACATGCATGTGATACAAAAATCACATTCACGGATAATGATCTTCTTTTTGGTAAAACACTACACAATCGTCCTTTGTATATGGTGGGTCACGTGGTAGAGAAGAAGATAAATAGAATCTTAATAGATGAAGGATCTGGAGTCAACATTCTGCCTATCCACACATTTAAGGAACTCGACATCGCGACTGAAGAACTTAGTGAAAGTCGTTTGTTGATACAAGGATTCAATCAAGAGGGACAGAGGTCCATAGGCTCCATTAAATTAGAAATCCACATGGAAGATTTGCAATCAAGCGCATGGATGCACGTGATCGATGCAACGACTTCATACAATATATTACTTGGCAGACCTTGGGTACATGAGAATAAAATTGTCTAATCTTCTTACTACCATTATTTGAAGTATCTTAAAGGCGGGATTGAAAGGAAGATAGTTGTGGATGATAATCCTTTCACCGAAGTTGAGACATATTTTACCGATGCAAAATTCTATTTGAAGGGTTATATATGTTGTTAAAGAGGCAAAACCTAATGATGTCAAATCAACCAAGTCTGATAGGATCACAAGCAAAAAAATCAATGCGGCTATCGGAAAGGCAAAAGTTGACACTAAAGAACTTTGTCCCAACCTTAATGAAGGGAAGGTAATGTCTTCAAAGAAGAAGCTGACTTATGGGCTTTTCTATGTTCCAAAAGTAAAGAAAGAAGAAGACAAATTATCTAACCTTCAAGAAGATGCATTAATAGGACTAACTCTTCATATCAGATGGATTGATGCAATAAACGTATCTTCAAAGCTGCCAGGAAAGAAAATCACTCAAAAAAGAGAAGGTTTTGATCATAATGCTTACAAGTTATTTGTGAAGGCTAGATATAACCCTAATGAACCATCAATGTTAGGGAAACTCCCATCAGAAGATAAAACCAGGCAGGCACGTGAAGGCCTAGGCTATAACCAACCACCACCAGTTCGCATCTCCATAAGAAGGGCAAGCAATAATCATATAACTTTTGAAGATGATGTCACTGCTCCCAATAAAAAGCCTTCCTTCTTTGATCAACTCGGAGAATCGACTGCAGGAACTTCTGTGTTCGAGAGATTAGGTCCATTGAAGATTAAGAATAACAAGCATCAAAGAAGTTATCTAAATGTGACAACGCTGGCTTCATCTATGATCCAAAAGGATTTCAAAAGTTTGATTCCTTCTATAATGAGGTGACGAGTGGAACTTCTGGTTTCTTGTAAAGATAAACTAAATGCAAAGACTCACAATGTGGTTTACACCTAGGAGCGAGAAGAAGATGAAGAAAGTGTAGGCTCCTCATATCATGTTACAATCCAGAATGAGCATTATGTCTTGCCTCAAACAAATATTGCTAAAGAGTTGGAAGATATTGCCTGGTGTTGTCATAAATCTGTCAATGACACTGACCCTCTAGAAGAGGAAGATGCTGGAGATGCTCCACCAGAACTTGAAGAAGGAGTGAAGACCACAATAGATCCCTTAAAGGAAGTTAACCTTGACACTGATGAAGACCCAAGGCCAACTTACTTGAGTGCCTTTCTAGAAGTTGATGAAGAAATCGCTTATGTGAATATACTCAAAGAATATAGGGATGTCTTCGCTTGGAGTTATAAAGAAATGTCTGGCTTGAATCCTAAAGTAGCAGTTCATCAGTTGGTAGTCAAAAATGGTGATCGTCCTGTTAAGCAAGCCCGAAGACGTTTTAGACCAGACTTGGTTCCATTGATAGAGACTGAAGTCAACAAACTCATCGAGGCAGGATTCATTCGCGAAGTTAAATATCCTACATGGATTTCAAGTATTGTTCCTGTAAGGAATAAGAATGGAAAAATTCAAGTTTGTATTGACTTCAGGGATCTCAATAATGCATGTCCTAAAAATGAGTTTCCTCTTCCCATTCATGAACTGATGATTGATGCCACCACTAGTTATGAGGCGATGTCATTCATGGACGGTTCTTCTGGCTACAATCAAATCTGCATGGCACCAAGGATGAAGAACTCACCGCATTTCGCATGCCTAAAGGTATTTATTGCTACAGATGCCTTTCGGTTTGAAGAATGCTGGTGCTACATATCAAATGGCTATGAAAAATATATTTGATGACTTGCTCCATAAAAATGTTGAATGTTATATTGATGACTTAGTGGTAAAGTCGAGAAAGATGAGTGATAATCTGAAAGATTTAAGAATGGTGTTTGAGTTACTCCGAAGATATCAACTAAGGATGAATCCATTGAAGTGTGCCTTCAGAATTACTTCTGAAAAGTTCCTTGGCTTCATTGTGAGACGTCGAGGAATTGAAATTGATCAGGCCAAAATTAATACAGTATCGAAGATGCCCGAGCCTCGAAATATTCATGAGTTAAAAAGTCTCCAAGGAAAGCTAGCCTACTTAAGGAGGTTCATCTCAAATCTAGCAGGAAGAAGTTAACCATTCGGTCATCTCATGATGAAAGGCGCTCCTTTTAATTGGGATGAAACATGTAGCGATGACTTTAAAAGTATCAAATTGTATCTAGCAAAACCTTCAGTTTTGGCAGCCCCTATACTTGGAAAGCCATTGATACTCTACATTGTGGCACAAGAAATGTCCGTAGGAGCCCTGTTAGCTCAAGAGAATAGTGAAGGCAAAGAAAACTCTCTTTACTATTTGAGTAGAACGATGACACCGAATGAGCTGAACTATTCGCCAATTGAAAATTTGTGCTTGGCGCTAGTCTTCTCAATTCAAAAGATGAAGCATTATTTTCAAGCCCATGTTGTTCGTCTTATTTCTAGAGAAAATCCCATCTAGTTTGTTATGTCAAAACATGTCCTTAGTGACCGACTAGCAAGATGGTACCTCCAATTCCAATAGTTTGAGATTGTGTACATCCCTCAAAAAGTTGTGAAAGGATAAGCATTAGCGGATTTCTTGGCAAACCATCCGATACCGGATGATTGGGAGTTAATTGATGAGCTTCCTAATGAAGATGCGATGTTAATTGAAATTCAACCTCCTTGGAAAATGTACTTTGATAGGGCTGCACATCGTGGTGGAGTTGGCGCTGGCGTAATGTTCATCACTTCACAAGAAGAGATTCTACCATTCTCCTTTACTTTGAAACATTGTTGCTCCAATAATGTCGTTGAATACCAGGCGTTGATACTTGGACTTGAAATGACCGTCGACATGAAGTTATTACACTTACAAGTTTTTGGTGGCTCTCAGTTAGTGATCAATCAACTCTTGGGAAGTTATGAAGTGAAGAAGTCTGAATTGCGCCTTTATCATGATTATGCTCAAAAGTTGATAGGATGGCTTGGAGATGTAACCCTTTAACATGTGCGTAGAACGGAGAATAAGAAAGCTGATGTATTGGTTGTTCTAGCTTCAACGCTAACCCTTCCTGATCAGACGCAAGTGACTATTTGTCAAAAATGGATAGTACCACCGCCAAATGAGGAAGAATATATAGAAATGAGGTTGATCATCTCGTCGCAGTTTTTGAAGCCGCGAAGGAAGATTGGAGACAACCCATTATTGACTACATGTGTTATTGGATACTTCCAGAAAATCCAAGAAGAAGGACTGACATTCGTCATCGTGCACCTCGCTTCCTTTACTACAAGGACACATTATATAGGAGATCATTTGAGGGTGTACTATTACGATGTTTGGGAGAGGATGAGGTAATTAAAGCTCTGCAATAAGCACAATCAGGAGTATGTGGATCACATCAATCTGGACCAAAGCTCCACTTTCACATAAAGAGGATAGGGGTATTATTCGCCAGGTGAAGGATTGCTTAGATTATGCTCAAAGGTGCAATGATTGCCAATTTCATGAAAATTTCATACATTAGCCGCCCGAAGTATTACATCCAACTATTGCATCTTGGCCATTTAACGCTTGGGGATTGGATGTTGTGGGACCACTACCAAAATCTTCTGGTGGACACTTGTACATCTTGGCTGCAACGGATTACTTCTCAAAATGGGCTGAAGTTGTCGCTCTTAAAAGAAGTGAAGAAACAGAATGTTGCAAATTTTATCTGAGTGAATATCATCTATCGCTTTGTCATCCCTCGCTACATAATAACGGACAATGGCAAGTCATTTGATAACAAGTTAATGAACAAGATTTGTGATCTCTTTGGCTTCAAGCAGCATAAATCCTCTATGTATCATGTTGCCGCCAATGGTCTTGTTGAAGCATTCAATAAGACTCTATGCAACCTTCTCAAGAAAGTCGTCTCCAAGTCGAAACGGGATTGGCATGAAAGAATGGAAGAAGCCTTGTGGGCATATAGGACGACGTACCATACTTCAACTCAAGCAACACCATATTCACTTGTTTTTGGTGTTGAAGCAGTCTTGCCACTTGAGCGGCAAATACCTTCCTTAAGACTTGCTATTCAAGAAGGGCTCGCCGAAGAATAAAATGATAGACTGTGTCTTGCTGAGTTTGAAGCACTTGATGAAAAGAGGCTAGAAGCCCAACAAAACCTTGAATGCTATTAAGCTCGTCTATCTCGTGCTTTCAATAAGAAGGTTCGCTTGAGGTTCTTCCAAGTTAGAGACCAAATTCTCGCGGTAAGAAAACCCATCATTACTTCGCACAAGTCTGGGATAAATTTACCTCAAAGTGGGATGGACCATATGTCGTACAAGAAGCATATTCACATGGTGCTTACAAGCTTGTTGATGCAGATGTTGTAAGGATCGGTCCTATTAATGCAAATTCCTAAGAGGTACAACCCTTGAAGTAAGATGATGCTCTTTAAGGTACGAGCCTAAACTGCATTTCACTCTTGACCCGCAAGAGTATAAACTGTGCACGACACAACAAAAAAATCACTCAATCCCCCAGAACTACGTTGTAACTTGATCCTCTTCACTGAGGTACGTAGGCGCTTAGAATATACCCTAAGTTCAGTTGCATGAGTGTAAAAAAAACCACATGTTCCCATTTGATCTGTCACATTACAATCAAAGCAACAAGTATTTTGTTTTATCTTTTGTCTGATCAAACTTTAGACTTGTACGAAGTATTGATTGGTCAATAGATGGGGGCAAACCCTTATAAAATATGAGTTTCTTGAACAGCATGCTTGAAGTTTCTTTAAATTCAGCCAAGTATACGAACTGAAGTCTTCAAATTCTTCAAGTCTGCAAGTTGAAGTCTTTGAAATTAAAAAAAAATCTCCAAGTCTAGAAGTTGAGGTCTTCAAATCAATCAAGTTTGTAAGATGAAGTCTTCAAATTCTTCAAGTCTGCAAGTTGAAGTCTT
>NW_006239009.1:1382983-1384656 GCF_000226075.1 Solanum tuberosum | reverse complement strand
TTACCTTTCTTAGGGCGGGGATGTGTATCTATCCTCGTTTGCCTTAAGAATACCATAAATTACCTTTCTTAGGGCAGGGATGTGTAACTATCCTCTTTCGCCTTAAAAATACCATAAAGTTACCTTTCTTAGGGCGGGGATGTGTATCTATCCTCGTTTGCCTTAAGAATACCATAAATTACCTTTCTTAGGGTGGTGGTGTGTATCTATCCTCTTTCGCCTCAAGAATACCATAAATTACCTTTCTTAGGGCGGGGATGTGAATCTATTCTCTTTCGCCTTAAGAATATCATAAAGTTACCTTTCTTAGGGCGGGGATGTGTATCTATCCTCTTTTCGCCTTAGGAATACTATAAATTACCTTACTTAGGGCGGAGATGTGTATCTATCCTCTTTCACCTTAGGAATACCATAAATTACCTTACTTAGGGCGGAGATGTGTATCTATCCTCTTTCGCCTTAAGAATACCATAAAGTTATCTTTCTTAGGGGGGAATGTGTATCTATCCTCTTTTCACCTTAGGAATACCATAAATTACATTTCTTAGGGCAGGGATGTGTATCTATCCTCTTTCGCCTTAAGAATACCATAAAGTTACCTTTCTTAGGGGGAGGATGTATCTATCCTCTTTCGCCTTAAGAATACCATAAATTACCTTTCTTAGGGCGAGGATGTGTATCTATCCTATTTCGCCTTAAGAATGCCATAAATTACCTTTCTTAGGGCGGGGATGTGTATCTATCCTCTTTCATCTTAAGAATATCATAAAGTTACCTTTCTTAGGGCGGAGATGTGTATCTATCCTCTTTTCACCTTAGAAATACCATAAATTATCTTTCTTAGGGCAGGGATGTGTATTCATTTTCTTTCGCTTTAAGAATACCATAAAGTTACCTTTATTAGGGCGGGGATCTGTATCTATCTTATTTCGCCTTAAGAATATCATAAATTACCTTTCTTAGGGCGGAGATGTGTATCTATCCTCTTTCACCTTAAGAATACCATAAATTACCTTTCTTAGGGCGGGGATGTGTATCTATCCTCTTTCGCCTTAAGAATATCAGCTGCATGACAGAATTTAAAGTTAACTTCGAAAAACCACCTAGAAAGATTCTGAAGGTATTAAATCTTGAATTTTGGATATGTTGTAGAACTTTGTGTCTAAATTCGAAATAATCAAGCGGCTTGTAATTTTGTCGTTCCTACATAAAGACACGAGAGTTTTAGTAAAGCCATACAAATCTGAAATTTTCAGCATGACAGAATTTAAAGTTAACTTCGAAAAACCACCTAGAAAGATTCTGAAGGTATTAAATCTTGAATTTCGGATATACTGTAGACATTTGTGTCTAGATTCTAAATAATCAAGTGGCTTGTGATTTCGTCGTTCCTATATGAAGACACGAGAGTTTTAGTAAAGCCATACAAATCTGAAATTTTCAGCATGGCAGAATCTAGAGCTAACTTCAAAAAATCATCTAGAACAATTTTGAAGGTATTAAATTCTGAATTTCGGATATGTTAGAGATCAAGAAGTCTAATTTCTGGAGAATCAAATCGTTCACGATTTTGATTTTTCTACAATGATATATGAATTTTCTACGACAGACATGTCAAGCGGTAAAAAAGTGACGGAAATCAGATGTCACGACCCGGGAGCACCCCCTAGTCG
>NW_006239009.1:1380847-1382883 GCF_000226075.1 Solanum tuberosum | reverse complement strand
GGTAAAAAAATTAAATTTAAAAACAAGCTTTAAAATTTTATTTTATTTTTGGGGGGTGGTGGTTGGGGGGCTGGTTTGAGGGTAGAGGCAAAATAAATTGATTTTTTCAACAAAAAAGTAATTGTAATTTGAAGTTAAAAGAGAGTTTTGGAAAATGTTTTCTTAAGTTTTGAAGGGACGTCATTTTCCTTAATTTGAGGAAAATGAGTTGATTTGGAAAACATTTAGCCCAACCAAACATGAGAAAATTGGAAAATGTTTTCCAGAAAATGTTTTCCTTCATACCAAACACACCCAATGTGTCTATTTATAGATGTCATGTGATGGGAATAAAATTCTTCTTCTAGTCCAATAACAATTTCTTTTTGGCTAGGACAATAGAAAAGATATATGAATTTGAAATTGAGTAGGATTAAAATTTCTAATTCAATTACAATTCATGTTTGGCTAAGGCAATAAAAAAATAAAATAAAATATATGAATATGAAATTGAGTAGGATAACAATTCCTAGTTCAATTACAATTCTTTATTTTTTTTTATTTTCTAACTGGGGCCGTTATTCTTAAAATCAAGAAAAGGAAAGGAATTAAGAGGTCATATTATCCCTATTCAATGCCACGTGAAATTGTATCTCTTCCCACTTAATTATATCACTTTAATATATTAAAGTGGTATATTAAATTATACACTTATGTATGCCTGGTAATTCATTAATATATTAGTCCAAATAAATATTATAAATTAATATAATTGAATTAACTATTTAAATTCATTAAATATGAATTTAATTAAAGCCCGCTCCATAAAGCCCATATGTCATGTCGTAAATATTTTTTTAAAAGTGTACATGTAAGTAATTTTCCCTAATAGAGGTCATCATAATTCAGAAAAGAGAACCAAGAATTTTAACAAGAAGCTAGAGAAAGCTCGTGGATCAAAAGCCGCAGATTTCTCTACAAGTTCAAGAGTTCAAGAATTCAAGCGTTCAAGTTTTAAGAACGTTCAAGTTTCAAGAACGATCAAGACCACCAGATTCAAGATCAAGCTCGAAGCCCTTGAATTCAACTAGAAGTCAAGATCAAGATAAAGTTCAAGATAAAGTTCAAGATCAAGTCCAAGTCCAAGTCCAAGTTCAAGTTCAAGATCAAGATAAATTCCAAATTCAAGATCAAGCTCAAAAGCCCTTGAATTATATTTGAAAAGGCGAATTCAGAGGAATCATAGAGATTGTAACACTTGCACTTTGAAATAATAAAATGATTGTTGCATAATTTTCCGTTCTTGATTATTGTTTTCTCGACGCAAATTTTATTGTCTACAATTACATTTTAAATAATCTGTGCAACGCGCGGGCACGTATGCTAGTAATAGTAATAGTAATAATAATAATAATAGTAATAATAGTAATAATAATAATAATAATAGTAATAATAGTAATAATAATAATAATAATAGTAATAATAGTAATAATAATAATAATAATAGTAATAATAGTAATAATAATAATAATAATAGTAATAATAGTAATAATAATAATAATAATAGTAATAATAGTAATAATAATAATAATAATAGTAATAATAGTAATAATAATAATAATAATAGTAATAATAGTAATAATAATAATAATAATAGTAATAATAGTAATAATAATAATAATAATAGTAATAATAGTAATAATAATAATAATAATAGTAATAATAGTAATAATAATAATAATAATAGTAATAATAGTAATAATAATAATAATAATAGTAATAATAGTAATAATAATAATAATAATAGTAATAATAGTAATAATAATAATAATAATAGTAATAATAGTAATAATAATAATAATAATAGTAATAATAGTAATAATAATAATAATAATAGTAATAATAGTAATAATAATAATAATAATAGTAATAATAGTAATAATAATAATAATAATAGTAATAATAGTAATAATAATAATAATAATAGTAATAATAGTAATAATAATAATAATAATAGTAATAATAGTAATAATAATAATAATAATAATAATAGTAAT
>NW_006239009.1:1375901-1380272 GCF_000226075.1 Solanum tuberosum | reverse complement strand
AATAGTAATAATAGTAATAATAGTAATAATAGTAGTAATACTAATAGTAATAATAATAGTAATAAAATAGTAATAATAGTAATAATAATAATAGTAATACTAATAGTAATAATACTAGTAATAATAGTAATAATAGTAGTAATAATAGTAGTAATAATAGTAATAATAATAGTAATAATAATAGTAGTAATAGTAGTAGTAGTAATAATAATAATAATAATAATAGTAATAATAATAGTAATAATAATAATAATAATCTTTCAAACATTAAAATCCCAAAATTTGAATTCGACAAAATAAACACGAAAAAGAATTTAGAGATTAGCACTTGAACTCAACAATTTTTTTTAAAATATTAAGCAGTATATATATATTCTAGAACTTATCATTCTAATCCAATTATAATACTATAATAAACATATTTTAATATCTTATATGTTTATGATAGTGATAGGTAATAGGATTTTATAATTTTTGTTATAATAATTTCTCATTTATCTCGTGCTAAGTTTGAAAATCTGGGAAGATAAAAAAAATTAAAAAAAGAGAGAGATATGAATTCATATAGTGAACAAATTTATAAAATTCTAAAAAATATTATAAAAACAAACCTCCAGCAATTATTTTGAAGTAATTTTGGTGTTGCTTTTTACTTCAAGGATCTTTCAAAAATTAAAATCTTATCTTTTGAATTCGACAACATAAACACGAAAAAGATAGAGATTAGCACTTTTTAAAAAATTTAAACACAACAACTACGGATAAAATAATATATTAAAAAAAAAAAAGAGATACAAAAAAAAAAGTTGAGAGAACAATTTGTTATCAAAGATATTTTTTATCAATATTGAATATATAAAGCGTTTGAATTTTGTAACCATTTTCTATTCGTTAAAAAATATAAATTTCTAAAAAAGATGAGGCTAAACTTTTGGGTTATTGAAATTTAAATTTTAAAATTTTAAGAATTTAAACTTGCATATGTGTTTCTAGGGTAGTAGAGACTGAGGGATAAAGGGAAGTGCTAAACTATACCTCGTGTTCTATATTAATTTAATTCAAGTGAATTAAACAAATTGTTTAGTTAGTGTATTTTTTTAAATAAATAGTTTTAATAATTTCAATTTAAAAGTTTACAGAAATTTAAAATAATTTAAAATTTTAATTTAAGTTAAAACGAAAATTATTATTATTATTATTATTATTATTATTATTATTATTATTATTATTATTATTATTAGGGTATTGTTTTGCTATAAATATGGAGGTTGTGGAAAGATATTTTAAAATAATACACGTGTATTTGTTTTTTTTAAAAAAATATATCCTATTTTAATCAATTATCTATATTTTAGGAATCACTACTGCCTTTAATGTAATTCAAAATTAAAAAGACATAAATTTTAAACTGATCCCACTAATTTTGAAATAATTAACTACCACTACATGCAACTACGGTGTTATTACACCTATAATAATTACAGTGAAGAGCAACTAAATTATTCCTTGGTAAGTAGTTGTCGGCCTTGCGACGCATTTATCAACCTGTAAGAATCTAAGCAGACTTCATCACAAAAACTTGCTTGAGGCATGCATGGATATCACAATCAAAATTTTCTATAATGATAACCACATACATAATAATGACAGTAACAGATGCAATACAATTGGATAGTTAATTCTAACAACAAAACTGTTATTTCCTGCTCATGCACTTTTGATCTACAGAACTAAGATTGGAGGCCAATCCACAGAAAAACAGAGGATCATAAGCCCTAAACTGTCAAGGGAGAAAATAACAGAGTTTTTTTAATCCTACCAGAATACCTGAATCCTTGGAAGAAAAACAAAAGGAAACAACAAAAGAGTTCATGCTAACTCTATACATTTGCAACAAGTCATTTACATATGCATGTGATACATTTTCAAGAAGACGAATATTTACACGAGTTCCTCAGAACAAAGGAGGGGACATTTACTACCCTTGAAAAGATTCCAGCATCGGTCCTGACAACTAGTCCCCGTTAAGCCACTACTGCTTCAATCAGATTTACTCCCAGAATACTTCTGCAAATTCCATGAAGATTATTGTATTATACAGGAAATTTGAGATAAATTCCATTCAAAGGAAAAGCTTGAGATATCTTTAGCTTATCCATATCGTAGCTAAAGATAGAAACAATGAGATAACAAAGAAAAACAGCACAAAATACTCTCACATAAATCCCATTAGAGTGAAAAGCTATTTACCTTCTTCCTGAATGGATCATACTTGTATCGAATCATGTGTGTGATCTGACGCTTCATAGTGAGGACAAAGAGAAAAATCCAGTAGCATAACAATATTGGCCAGAATACTGGGACATCAAATATAGAACAGAAGGTCATCAAGAAGGCTACAATGAAAGCTTTTGTTGTTGCATACCTGAAACCATAGGTAAATATGAAAAGAAATTTCATTTAGGGAAGGGATTGTGATGAATACAAACAACAACAACAACAACAATAACAATGCCTCAGTCCCAAACAAGTTGGATTAGCTTTATGAAATCTCACTCCTCACTGACCAACCAGGGAAAAAGAAAGGAACTCCACACATGCAACAAATAGAACATTTATAGGGGTATGAGTTGCCAAATGGGAGTTTGAGCGAGTCAAAACGGACTAAGTTAATAAACGGTTGGATCATTGACATGCCCAATGGTTAAATAAATGGGGCTAAACAATGGGTCATAGCCCAACCTGCCAAACTTTTGCTAAAAGTTTTAAATTTCTTTATTTGTTTTTCTACTAATTTGTTTAATCACCTAACTATTTTTTTTCTTAATTATGATTTTTTATAGCATAGTTAAAAAAAAAAGAGATAGTTCGACAAAGTTTCTCGTGGATCAATTTGGACAGCATATCAACCACATGACTTTAGATGGGCGAATTGGGTGGGTCATAATGGACGAGTTTATAGCTGTGCAGGTCAAACTTGAGCGGGTTTGATGGGTCAGTTTTTCATGGGCCAATTTTTCTATCACTGAACATCTACATCAGTTAACACAGGTAATCCGACATTCTTCCCCAGTTTAATTAGGAATCATCAATGCCTATCCTGTGTAACGCTACCTCATGATTAGATGAAGTGAACAAAAAAAGACATGTGTTACCGGCTGTTATCACATGCTGGACACAAATCCTAGATTCTTATGCTTCAGCTTAGATGGGGCAAAAGTAGCTACCTGGCACACTAGGAAGTCTTCAAAGTGTGACCTCATACTAGACTAGTCCTTATATCATACTAACCAGCAAGACCAAATAATTTATCATGTTTTGGGAAAAAAATAATAGCCTGCTCAGCCACAAGCTAATCCATGACACTCACTAAGCACAAAAGACAACTCCTTGTATTGCACAAGAATGCATATTCACTACATCGCCAGATGAAATCATGATAAGTTGTTAGCCACAAACATCAAATTTCGAGTTAAAATCTCAGAATCTTTGCAGTCTAAGACGTGTAAAGATGATCACCACATTACATTGTGCAATTATACCATGAAATGAGTCAAAGAGCACTACTTCAAAGAGAGATGCAAAGCCTAATCAACTAAGTAAATTGCTGCGAATAGGTATAATCAGTGTTATAATGATCTCACCAGAACAAAAACTCAGGCAACCGACGAACAAAAGGCCTAAATTCATCATTGTCCTTAGGCGGTAAAGAAGCACCATCTGGAGCTTCCAGCTCAGGATCCTCCTTTGGTGACAGAAATCCAATCAACAAATTCAAAATATAGGTTCCTACGCCATATGAGATAACATAAAATCCACGACCATAGTAAACACGCAATATATATATTGAAGCAGCTGCCAGTGTTCCGAGCCACCTGCGGAATGTATAAGGAGCAGACCTATCCAAATAGTAGCGAAATGTCCTAGAAACTTCATTTTTCCACTTAGCTAGTGGTGATTGAACTGCATCTCCACCATCAGCTTCAACTCCCTCCATGAAGTCAACTCAGACTTTCTACAATCTAAGCACAAGAAAGTAGAACCATTAAATTAGCAAAAAAGGATCATTAATCTAATTCCTCCAGAAAAAAAAATTAATTCCTCTTTCATCCTTATAGAATAGAACAACAAAAGAAGAAACACAGATGAACTGGCCTGCTAGTTGCTGCTAAGGCTGGGCACCGGAACGGGTTGTACCGGTACCATTCCGTTCCGTTCCGGTACCATTCCGGTTCGTTCCGATCCGGTAGTATTCGGGACGGGATGGGATACATTGAACCGGTACACGGAACGAAACGGTATCAAGATTTGGTACCGGTATACCGGTACCGGTTCATCCCGGTTCATTCCGGTTCCGTTCCGGTCCGGTCC
>NW_006239009.1:1369123-1375598 GCF_000226075.1 Solanum tuberosum | reverse complement strand
TAATTATTTTTTGAAATAGCTATATGTGCCGTCCCGTTTATCCCATCCCGTTCCGTTCCGGTCCATTCCGGTCCGTCCCGGTTCTATCCCGGTATATAGTGGGACGGGACGGAACTGAGCCTCCATCCCGGTAGTTCCGGTCCGGTCCATCCCGGTACCGGTCAACAACCCGGTCAAACCGTCCCGTTCCGGTCCGGTGCCCAGCCTTAGTTGCTGCCATAATACTCTGGGCAAAGCTCCTCTGGTGCCAAAATTAAAAATTTGATTGAACTAATCACTGAAGCTTTAGTGAAATGCTCTCAGGCACCTGTTTTAGAAAAATTCCTTTTAAGCCTTTCTTTCATTTTAGACAATTCTCAGGGGGGAACTTTGGCAGTCCTTGGCCGGAATTATAACAGTTACAGGTATTCAAGTAAATTCTGTTTAACCCAGTAATGATGATTGACACAATCTATTTTGTAGTGGGAATTGAGTTATATGATATTATTAGAAGTGAAACCAGAGTTGGAGATGGTAAGAATAGACGGAATGTGGAAGAAATCTGATCAGAACTACTTTTAGCCGGAAGATGATGGTGTGGTTGTGTGATACTCTCTAGGAGGCCTCGAAGGTTAAAGGAAGCTACGTCAAAAGATGGAAGTTTTGTGATCACTTCTTAGAAGAAAAATCTTCTGCTCGAGAAACTACAACAAACATGGACGTTATATGATCATCATCAGCATTCAAGGTATGAGGAGATCAATTATTATTGTTCCTGAAATGGAATTGACCATGGGCTGGATGGATATTGTTGTTAAGATTGAAAGATACACTAACTACAAAGTCCAGAAGCAAGTTATAGATTTGTCCAAAGAAATAAAGGAAGCTCTTCCTTACTTGGACACTGTCACAAGGATTAAATGGACATCCAAAGAAATTAATGTGGCTGTTGTACAGAAAAAAGAGGTATTATATGTATTTCTGGAGGAACTAGTCAAACACAAAATGAACTTCTATGCAGCACTGTGGTCGGCAGCATTCCAGAAGAAACCTCTAATATTCCCTACTCTATCAGGGAGTTCGTAGTTGGACTAGAAGTTCTTGGAAGAAAATGATGCACAAAATGGTGGATGGTCAACACATGGCCTTCATCAGAGGCAAGCAAAAAATGGATGCTATTCTAATTGCAAGCAAATGTGTAGATACAAGAACAACGAGCAAAGAACTTGGGATTTTATGCAAGCTAGATATTGAGAAGGCACATGACCACTCAAACTAGAGCTTCTTACTAGGAATCTTTTTTCAGATGGGCTTTGGAGACAACAACAACAACATACCCGATGAAATCCCACAAGTGGGATCTGGGGAGGGTAGAATGTACGCAGACCTTACCACTACCTTGTGGAGGTAGAGAAGTTGTTTCCAAAAGGTCCTCAGCTCAAATGCAGCAATTTCATATACAACGAAGAAAATATAGCGAGTCACAAAGAAACTGTGCAAAGTCTACAAGAGGAAAGCAACAACTACAACAAAACAGTGCAATAATCGAAACTCAATTCAGCGATAAAGTATTAAAAACAATAATAAATAATGATCGATATCAAAAACAAGAACTACAGTAAGACAACTAGTATAATGGGAAACACCAGTCACCCTAAGCAAGACAACACTACACTACCTACTAACCTTCTACCCTATACGCGTCTACCACACCCTTTTATCTAAGGTCATGTCCATTACCGAAGATGAGTCAAATCCTATCTTATCACCTCTGCCCAGTAATTTTTCGGTCTACCACCGCCTCTCCTCGTACCCTATATAACCAACCTCTCGCACCTCCCCACTGGTGCATCCATACATCTCCTCTTCACATGTTCAAACCATCTCAATATCGCCTCTCTCATCTTATCTACAAATGAATTAATTGAATCATATTTTGCATTAGCACAGTCATATTCTCAATCCTTGTTCATGACTCACCAGTAGGTGTTTTTCCTTCCCGAAGAGGTTTGAGGCAGGGGATCTGTTGTCCCTTTCTTTTTGTCATTACTATGGAAGGTCTTAATGACATGTTGAAGATTGCTCAAATAAATAACTGGATCAAGGGATTTAAAGTTAGTTCCAAGGTTGGCACTAGTATGATGATTTCTTATCTTCAATAAACGAAGGGAAAAGGCCTAATATACCCCTCAATTTTGCGATTTAGAGCTAATATACCTCTGTTATAAAAGTAGCTCACATATACAATTTGTTGGTTTTTTAATAAAGAAATTAAGAAAATAATAGAGAAAGACTTTGAAAGAAAAAATACTGCAGTATTGTCAAAGGGAATTATTTTATTGATAATCCAGAGACTTAGGTTTTTATTGTTGTATTATTTAGGTTTTTATTCTTATTTCGTTTATTTTTTCTTTCGAATTATTGTAAAAATATGAGAAATCAAAAGAATGAAGTATGAATGGAAAAAGAGAAAAAATTGAAACAATTTTTTTTGCGACTAGATTGTAATTTATTAATATACCCCTTAATAGATTTTTTTTTTAAAATAATTAAAAAAATAAAAAAATTGTTCACTTCCATTAGACCAAAAGAGCACATATGGGCCATTTGTATAATGGTAGGGGTATATATGAACCACTTTTATAACGAGGGGTATATCAACTCTAAATTGCAAAGTTGAGGGGTATATGCCCTTTTCCCTTAAACAAATGATATATTGGTGTTTTGTGAATCTAACAAAAATCAACTACAGATGTTGATGGTGATCTTCATTCTATTTGAAGCCTCATTTGGATTACATATTAATTGGAACAAAAGCTTTATGTATCCAATTAATTATGTAGATGAGATCCACAACATGGATGTGATTTTTGGAGGAAGCATAGGGGAATTACCAATAGTTTATTTGAGAATGTCATTGGGAGCCAAAAGTAAGTCTTAAGGGAAATGAATGATGTTTTAGGAAAATCTAGAAGGAAGCTAACAAATTGAAAGAATCAATATCTTACTTTCAGGAGGGTGGGGTGGGGTAAGACTTATTCTGGTTAATTTTGTGTTGGATACATTGCGTACCTATATGATGTCTTTATTCCTATCCCCCCTATAAAGAAATGCAGAGATTAGATGCACTAAAAAGAAACTTCATTTGGCCAGGCAACTATGAGAAGAAAAGAATCCATTTGATTAAATGGGCTTCTCTTGCAGTCAATAAGAAGGAAGGAGGTCTTGGAATCAAGAAGTTGAGAGTCCAAGATCAAAGATTGATGTTGAAATGGTTATAGAATTTGCAGTCGAAGAACATTCACTATGGAAAGATGTGCTAAAAGATAAATATGGGATGGAACGGAAATGGACAACAAACGCTTGAATTGTCATATGGGTCGGTCACTGAAAATCTATCACGAATTTATGACCTCAAATCATGAACAAGTCCACATTCAGAGTTGGGAATGGTATGAAAATATCCTTTTAGAAAGATAAGTGGCTCGATCAATAATCTTTGAATCAACTTTTTAGTAAGAAGCAACACTTGGAGAGATTTGGGCAAATCAGGGATGGAATCTTTTTTGAAAAAAGTAATTTGCATTATGAACAAAAGGAATACCCAGAAAGTATTCCAGTAATACTTACAGCAAAATTACAGAGGGAGAAGTGACCCTACTAATGCTTCATAAATAATCTAAAATATTAGGAATATCCTCTTCTTCTTGAGGATATTCGTGTTTACACCAACAAAAAAAGGAACTCTTGTTTTTAGTTTCTAGACAGTTCATTTTTAGTTTCTACAAAAAGCAACTCTTGTTTTCGGAACATCTCTGGTTCCTTTCCATCCATATAGTCCACCAAATGCAAGCTGGGACAATCTTCCATCTCTCCTTGTAACCTGACTGATTCCCATCTCTATTCCAGCAAGCTAGAGCCTCTTTGATGCTCCTTGGCATAGTCTAGCTTATGCATCTTTAATTAATAAAAAACTGCCATAACTTCACAGTCTCTCTAAAATGTAGAAAGAGATGGCTTATTGTCTCAATCTCACATTCACAAAAAGAGCACCTAGAGCAAATTTGACGACCTCTTTTCTTAAGGTTGTCCTGGGTGAGTGTGGTCTGTTTGGCTAGTATCCAAGTAAAACATGCTACCTTGAAGGGTATCTTGACTTTCCAGATCATCTACCAGGGCCAGCCACCACTTTGTGAGACTGATCTCTGCGATTTCTTGTAAGTTGAACCAAATGAAAATCTACCATGCTTGTCTGGTAGCCAAAAAAGATTGTCCTCATTTGGAGTTAAATATGTGTATTGCTCCAGAGTATTGAGTTGTTCAGCCACTTTGTTAATTTCTCAGTCATCCAAGTGTCTCCTAAACCTGAGATCCCACCCCTGATTGTCTTTCATTTCTCTAATTGTGGATACCTTTTGAAGGCTCAGGTTGAACAAGACAGGGTATTGTTCTTCAAAGTTTCATGTCCAACCCACACATCTTCCCAAAACAGTGTTTTCCCTATTTCCTACTTGATTTTACAACTGTTAGCAAAACTGATCCACTGACTTCTGATAGACCTCCATACTCCAGTCGCATAAGGTTGTGTGGGCATGTATGTAGTCCATTTGTTCTCCATTCCAAACCTAGCCTTGATTGTGTCCTTCAACAAAGCTTGTTCCTGTGATGCAAATCTCAATAGCCATTTCATCAGAAGGCTCCAATTCAACAGCTTTAGGTTCCTTATCCCCAGACCCCCTTCTTTTTTGCTTTGAATGACTTCATCCCACTTTACAAGATGAAATTTGTGATCATTAGGATTACAGTTCCCTTGCCACAAAAAATTTCTCCTAGTGGCATCCATTCTATCAATCACATTTGCAGGCATTGGGAAATCAGATCATGTATTCAGGCATGGCATCCAACACACTGTTGATGAGTGTAACTCTTCCGCCTAGAGACAAATATTTGTCTTTTCAATTCACTAGCTTCTTCTCACATTTCTTTTTTTTGAAATAGGTAACTTTATATTCACACAAAAGAACTCATCAAGAAATTGATGAGGAGGGATTTACAAACCCCCAGGGGGTGCCATCATTCTCAAATCCAAAAACAAATTTTCAAAAATTTACAATTGGCCTATAAACTCCACTACACTATCTACTTCCCCCACTAAATCTTGCTTACACCAAAAAAACAAAAGACTAAGGCATTTCATCTTGATCATCTGGGAGCTGCTTGACCTCCCCTCGAAGCACCTTCCATTTCTTTCTTTCCATAGTGTCCACCAAATGCAAGCAGGTACATTTTTCCACCAATCTTCCTTTGATCCTCTCTTCCCAATTCCTTGCCAGTGTGTTAGTACCTCAAAAGTGGTTCTGGGCATTGTCCAATTAACCCCGAGTATACAAATGAACATGTTCCACAGATCTGTAGCCATCCTGCAATGCAAAAATAAATGGCCATTTACTTCAGCCTCTTGTTCACACATATAGCACCTTGAGCAGATCTGTATACCTCTTCTTTGTAGCACTTCGTGGGTTAGACAAGCTCTTCTAATTACCAACCAAGTGAAGCAAGCAACTTTTAGAGGGATCTTAATCTTCCATATTAATTTCCAGGGCCAAAATGTTGTCAAAGAGTGGTTGGTGTTTCTTTCCCAGTAACAAGACTTTACTGTAAAAACTCCCCTACTATGCAATTTCCAAACTGGTTTGTCGGACTCTGCATTGATGCCAAGGAACAGGTTCAAAGCCTGAAGTAAGTCTGCTACTCTTTCAACCTCCCAATCATTTAGAGCCCTTCTAAACATAAGGTTCCAGCCTTGAGGACTCCACATCTGCGCTATAGTGTCATTCTGTTGTAGGCTAATAATGTACAAGTCAGGAAAGAGTATCCTCATTTTCACATCGCCTAACCAGATCTCATTCCAGAAACTGATCTTCAGGCCATTCCCCACTCTGAAAGTCACCTGCGCATTGAAGTCAGTCCACATTCTCCTAATAGTTTTCCATACTGAGCACCCAAAAGTGCCATTCACCTCTTCAGTTATCCAATTACTCTGTAGGCCATATTTCTCAGCTATGAACCTCCTCCATAATGCTGTATCCTCGCAACAGAATCTCCACAACCATTTTTGCAGCAAACTAGTGTTCTGAATACTTAAGTTCTTAATGCCCAGACCTCCTTGTGCTTTGCTCATTATCACCTCTTCCCATTTAACCAGGTTGTATCCTTGTTTCTCTTTGTTCCCTTGCCAAAGGAACACCCTTCTCAACTTGTTGAGTTTCTTTCCAATACTTTTTGGTAGTGGAAGACTTAGCGTATAAGTTGGGAGGGCATCTAGAACTGATTTTATGAGAGTCACTCTACCTCCCAGAGATAAATATTGACTCTTCCACCTTGTCAGCTTCCTTTCACTTCTCTCCAAGACTTCACTCCATACTTCCAATTCTTTGTTCTTGGCTCCCAAGGGCATCCCCAGATATTTGGTGGGAAGAAAGGCCACTTGGCAGCC
>NW_006239009.1:1361550-1365964 GCF_000226075.1 Solanum tuberosum | reverse complement strand
AATGTTGTTTTCTCCGACGGTCACCCTCGCCGGTGCTTCCGTCCACACCTGCATCGTGTAGAGAAAAGCACCATCATCTATTGTCACTTCCTTTGGCACGTCAGACCCGTTTCCTTTGATTTTGATTCTCGCCCATTTAAGATGATTTCGCAGTTGGGTTTCTTCTTCTGTTTCTATCCACCCCCATAAAAGTCCCCAATAGCTTTGAAGGTGTGGTGCTCCCAGAAGTGTAACGGCAGACCCACCACCCTGATCCAAATTGCGTTGGTTCTATCTCCCCCTGCTGACGCACACACTGTTGGACTCCACCACTGCATTTTCACCGGCAAGTTTCTCCATACCCAATCCCCTTCGACTACTTGTTCCGCTGTTACCTTGGATGCAAATTCGAAAAGGAAAAAACCTTCCCCCATATCATAAATGTTCAGGCCATGGACTCTTTTCCATAAACTACTTGCCCATCTTCTCACCTCTGTCAAGGTAGGTGCCTCGCCTTTACTAGTCATAAATTCGCCCACCAAACTCTTCTTCAGTACCTCGCTTTGGATGTTTGCATCTCTATTAATGCAGATTCTGCCCCCCCTCTTTATTATCTTTTCTGGCATGTCCTTCCTCCACTTATTAGTCCATTTGCTGCTCTTTAGCATATCCACATAGGGAATATTACTATCAACCAGTCTATGTGTCTCTAGATTCCCCACACGCTTGTAACTATGGATGAATCTTCCAATCTTCTCTGCAATACCTGACCATCCTGAGTTAAAAGATAATTCAGGGACTATAATGACTGCCCTTTTTTTACCTCTAACATTTATCAGGCTGATGTATCTTCCGTATTTGTTAAAATTCCTTGCGCAGTAGATCTCTATGAAATCATCCTTTTTCTTCCACCTTCTGACTGTGTTCCCCTTAGCCTTGGATGCTTCTCGCATAATCGAAGATATCCATTCCATGTCCTTGCCAGTGAAAGATATCCTCGTTATTGACTTTCTACTCCTTTCTGTCCAGTCATACCATTCCCCTGCTGTGCCTGATGTTCTTGTGATGTCATATGATTTGAACCCTACTGCAAAATAGATCGTGTCGTCCATAATGGAAAAGAAACGAGCCCAGTGGCAAGAAAGAAAAGAGATGAAAGGAAGAAAAAGAGGAGGAAAAGAAAAAGATGTCCGGTGATCGGAAGGATCACCGGAGGAAGATAGTGAAAACTAGGCTATATCATGTCCTCGGGAGTTGTGCCTGGGAGCTAATTGCTGGCTGTACTTCTGAGTGTCAGATCCTCTTCTCACATTTCTCCAGAACATTATTCGAAATGCCTTTTGACTTGCTCTTATCCTCCAAGGGCATACCAAGGTACAGTGTGGGGAGTTCTTCTATTTTTCTCCCCCAAAATTTTGCTAACACATTTATGTTAGGCATCTTGTTAACCAGGTAAATGAAGCTTTTCCCCCAATTAATGTGTAACCCTGAGATGGCTTCAAGCAATATCAAGATAATTCTTAAATACTTTAGTTGGAAGCTCTCTGCATCACAAAAAATCAGGGAGTCATCAGCATATTGTAAATGTGATATGGACAGGCCCTGTCTATCATTTATGTTGGGATTGAAACCTCTTATCCATCCTTTTATTTGAGTTGTTCTAAGCATGTCATGTAGTCCTTCCATTACCAGAATAAAGAGAAAGGGAATAGGGGGTTCCCCTTGTCTTGATCCTCTCTGAGATGAGAAGAATCCAAAAGGAGATCCATTTATCAGAATGGAAAACTTCACAGTTGTGATGCAGAATATCATCCATTTTATCCATTTTTCACCAAAACCCATACCCTCCAAAGTCTTCCAGAGGAATCCCCAGTGAAGGTGGTCGTAGGCTTTTTCAAACTTACATGGGATCCCTGGGACCTTGCTGATCTTTCTGACATCCACACTCTCATTTGCAATCAAAATTGCATCCATGATCTGTCTGGTTTTTATAAAGGCCAATTGCTGAGCATCCACCAGCTTGGAGACTACTTTCTTGAGCTTTTCAGATAGAATTTTTGATAGAATCTTGTAAATGCTGCCTACTAGACTTATGGGTCTGAAGTCCTTCAACTCCTTTGCCCCAATCTTTTGTGGTATCAGAAGGTCGCGTTGAAACTTTTTTTTTAAAAAGCTCTAAGCATGGAAGTTTTGTACTGATGCAACTACTTCTTTACTGACCACATCCCAACAAGCTATGAAAAATGTCATGGTGTAACCAATCGTCAGGCCAAGGTGCTTTATCCCTAGCACATGCCATAACACAGTCTTTTATTTCCTTTTCACTGAATCTAAGCTTCAGAAAACCATTAAATTACTGAGTAACAGAGTTTTAAATTGTCTTGGAACAGTTTAAAGGGAGGTCAAATAGAAAGGATTGTACAATCTGGGAAGGGCACAAGCAGGGGAAGAAGTTTTCAGATAAATTAACTTAAAAAGGAATTGAACAATCTAGGTGATTCATGATAAGTTTTCATATAAAGTTGTGTGGTTATTGGGGAAAAAAAGTAGTTTTGATTCATGATAATTTTATAACCAAGTTTGCTCAAGATGTTAATGGACATTTTTTTACATTGCAAACTAGACAAGTCGGTTATGGAAAATACTCATTAAGTGGTAGTCAATCTAGCATGCTGGAGAGAGGGAGGATATCTCTTTTAGGAAGAAAGGGCATTAGCAATAAGAATTGAATTTCCTTTTAAATCATCAACTTGAACAGCAGCCGGAGCAGGATTACTAATACTAATGCAGTGGTTGCAATTTCATATTAGGTCTAAATTCTAATACAACCAAAGTTGCGCTCCTGTTCAAATTTCCACTACTACTTCATCGAACAGATTAAAAAGAAACACCAATCCAATCCAATCCAGACTGAAAAAGAAGTAAACTTACCCTAATACGACGTAAGATCCTGGAGATTCAATTAATTACCCATTTCTGAATTCTGATCGCCCACAAACTTCAACTTGTGGATCAATAACGACGACTTCTCCAACTGCAATCCCTATTCTTTATAATTTACTTGAGGTTCCATTAAAGTTTCAAAATGTAATATAAATTAATTAAAAAAAATTATGACCATTGTTTTCTAAAACAAAGGAGTACTACTTTTTTTAAGAAAAGAACAATGGACCAAATATATTCCGTGTTGTCATAAATATATGAGAAAATTATATATAATAGCAAACTATTAATTCAAATTAAATGTTATAAATATACTTTGATTTAACTGTATCATATAGTAAACTATTGCTATTTTCGCCACTCTCCCTGGTGGAATCTTGCTCGCCACTCTCGTTTGGTGGCAGTCTCGCTCGCCTCTCTCGCTTTTATACAAACACAAATGTATAAAATGTGTTTGTGTTTGTATAAAGCGAGAGAAAATTGTATTTATACATATATTTTCGTTCCCCTCTTCCCAGATCTCGCTCGCCACTCTCCCAAATCTCGCTCGCCACCCTCGCCTCTTTCGCTTATACAAACAGAAACAAAAATGTATAAATTGCGCTTATGTTTGTATAAAGCGAGAGAAAATTGTATATACACATGTAAATACATATATCTTCGTCTTATACACTTATAATTATACAATACAAATATTTCTCTGCCCAGTTTTCTTTTGCCTTTCTCTCTTTCTCGTTTTATACATACACAGATTATACAATTGATCTTTTGTATACAATCGCTTTCCTTTGTATATGTATAGTGAATTATACAACTGCTTTCTTTGTATATGTATAGCGAATTATACAACCGTTTTTTTTTGTATATGTATAGCGATTATACATATATATGTTTGCTATGGAGCGCAATTATGCAAACTTTGCTATACCATACAAGTATGAATTTTGTGTTTGCTATATCTAAAAGTTGCTCTAAATATATTTCTATTATAGTGAACTAGTATACGTGCCCACGCGTTGCACGGATGATTTAAAATGTAATAATTTTATAATTAAAAATAACTAATAAAATGTATTATGCACTTAATAATATATTTGATACATTATAGTAATAATAATATAATAATACAAATCATTAACTTATTTATTTAAGCACATTAAATTAATATTATTAGTACACGATTTAATTTATTGTATTACTATTATATCTATAGCTATATTAGCTATACTTTTAGTTTTATAAGATATTATGTTGAATTTTTTCTAAGAATACCATTAATTTTGTGATTATTTTATTTTGATCAAACATCAAATGCATTAAATATTTTTATTTGTTTGTACTTTGTTCTCTGTATATGGTTTGAATAAAAAGAATACGTTAATACTTTATTATATCTAATATTCCATATGAAATATTTTATATCATAAGATTAAATAACATGCTAATATATATATATATATATATATATATATATATATATATATATATATTT
>NW_006239009.1:1360170-1361515 GCF_000226075.1 Solanum tuberosum | reverse complement strand
TTTTTCAATAAGTTGTGACTTTTCCAAAGAGTTGCGACTTTTTCAATAAGTTATAACTTTTCCAAAGAGTTGTGACTATTCCAAAGAGTTGTGACTTTTTCAATAAGTTGTGACCTTTTCAAAGTGTTGCGACTTCTCGAAAAGACATGATCTTTCACATAAGACACAAAAAACATTTGTTCATAGTTCATACTACCCTTTGTTGACTATAAATAGAGGGACTTCCTCTAATTTTCCAACCACAATTTTTTCTAATCTTCTGCTCTTCTTCTTCTTGCAATTTAAAATTTTTTGTGTAATTTATTGCCATTTGAGTGAGTTCAAAGTTTAGCGGAATATGAGGTACCACTATTCTGATGAACTAAGTCGTTCTATCCTAAGAGGGTATATTTCATAACCTCGAGTACTTGAAGAAAATAATATATTTTTGATGATATAATAATTATTTTTTGCTTAATATAAACATTAGTGTGTAATGTTCCAATATATGAAGTTAACATGATGTAGTCTAAAGTCATTTGTTTATTAACAGTTTTTCTTGTGATGTAGATATATGCTTCTGAAAATTATTTTCCAAACTTTAGAGAATTGTCAGGATTTGTTTTGGATGCTCAAGACAAAAGAATGACTTTATTTATCAATGTTACTTATGTGATTTAGACTCCCAGGAAGTTTGCTTCAAAATAGTTATTACTATATAAACATTGCCCTTTTGTTTTACTTATTTACTATAGACGAAGAAAAGTTCATATGACTTGTAATAATGTCAGTTGAAGTTTGTATTAGTTTAATTTTTATCATTTATTTAACAGTTAATTTTATGAGAAAAATATTTTCATTAATTAATGCAAATGTATATTTATATTTGGGTAGGTCTTTGTATTTTAATTAAAGTATTATATATGTCACAAAAGTACTATCAAGTTAACGAGATCTTCTAATTTGAAAATATATTATTTTATAATATTTCGAGTACTTTTTTTTATAAAGCAAAACTCACAACAAATGTGAAAATATGTGAATATATAAAATGTAGTTGTTCTCTTCACATGTTCATATGACATCTAAACAATTTAACGTAGAATACACATGCAAAGCATATCTGGTTAGATGAGAAGAAAAATACAAAACAAATATTGTCTGTAAGGTAATATTAGTGAGATACGACTAATTACATTATTGAACCTAATCTAATTGAAATAAATATATACATAACTGCATTTAACTAATAAATTTTTTCATTCATGATCTTTCACATAGGACACAAAAAATATTTGATCAAACTACCCTTTGTAAACTATAAATAGAGGGACTTCCTTTCATTTTCCAACCACAATTTTTTCTA
>NW_006239009.1:1358267-1359778 GCF_000226075.1 Solanum tuberosum | reverse complement strand
ATTTGTTTTTGATGCTCAAGACAAAAGAATGACTTTATTTATCAATGTTACTTATGTGATTTAGACTCGCATGAAGTTTTCTTTAAATTAGTTATTACTATATAAACATTGCCTTTTTGTTTTACTTATTTTCTATTTCTCAATATTTCAGTATTTTAGACGAAGAAATGTTGATATGACTTGTAATAAGGCCAATTGAAGTTTGTATTAGTTTAATTTTTATTAATTATTTAGTAGCTAATTTTATGAGATAAATACTTTCATTAATGCAAATATATATTTATATTTGGGTAGGTATTTGTATTTAAATTAAAGTATTATATATGTCACAAATGTACTATCAAGTTAACAAGATCTTCTAATTTGAAAATATATTATTTTATAATATTTCGAGTACTTTTTTTTATAAAAAAAACTCACAGCAAATGTGAAAATATGTGAATATATAAAATGTAGTTGTTCTCTTCACATGTTCATATGACATCTAAACAATTTAACGTAGAATACACATGCAAAGCACATTTGGTTAGATGACAAGAAAAATACAAAACAAATATTGTCTGTAAGGTAATATTAGTGAGATAAGACTAATTTCATGGTTGAGCCTAATCAAACTGAAATAAATATATATATAACTGCATTTAACTAATGAAAATTTTCATTCATGATCTTTCACATAAGACACAATTTTTTTTTTGTTCAAACTACCCTTTGTTGACTATAAATAGAGGGACTTCCTTTCATTTTTCAACCACAAATATTTCTAATCTTCTACTCTTCTTCTTCTTGCATTTTAATTTTTTTTGTGTAATTTATTGTTGTTTGAGTGAGTTCAAAGTTTAGCGGAATATGAGGTACCACTATCCGTATGAAGTAAGTCGTTCTATCCTAAGAGGGTATATTTCATAACCTCGGGTACTTGGGGAAAATAATATAATTTTGATGATATAATAATTATTTTTTGCTTAATATAAACATTAGTGTGTAATGTTCCAATATATGAAGTTAACATGATGTAGTCTAAATACATTTGTTTTTGTTAACAATTTCTCTTGTGATGTAGATATATGCTTCTGAAAATTATTTTTCAAAATTTAGAGAATTGTCACGATTCGTTGTTGATGCTCAAGACAAAAGAATGACTTTATTTATCAATGTTAATTATGTGATTTAGACTCCCAGGAAGTTTTGCTTCAAAATAGTTATTACTATATAAACATTGCCTTTTTGTTTTACTTATTTTCTATTTCTTAATATTTCAGTATTTTAGACGAAGAAATGTTGATATGACTTGTAATAATGCCGATTGAAGTTTGTATTAGTTTAGTTTTTATTATTTTTTTAGTAGCTAATTTTATGAGATAAATATTTTCATTAAAATATCGAGTACTTTTTTTTTATAAAAAAAACTCACAGCAAATGTGAAAAATATGTGAATATATAAAATGTAGTTGTTCTCTTCACATGTTCATATGACATCTAAACAATTTAACGTAGAATACACATGCAAA
>NW_006239009.1:1346063-1357753 GCF_000226075.1 Solanum tuberosum | reverse complement strand
TCCAATATATGAAGTTAACATGATGTAGTCTAAATGCATTTGTTTTTGTTAACAATTTCTCTTGTGATGTAGATGTATGCTTCTGAAAATTATTTTCCAAAATTTTGAGAAATGTCACGATTCATTGTTGATGCTCAAGACAAAGAATGACTTTAGGCATTTATATGAATGACATCTAAACAATTTAACGTAGAATACACATGTAAAGCACATCTGGTTAGATGAGAAGAAAAATACTAAATAATTATTGTCTATAAGGTAATATTAGTGAAATAAGACTAAATACATAATTGAACCTAATCAATTGAAATAAATATATACATAACTTCATTGAACTAATAAAAAATTTCATTGACCTTCTTCATAGGTTTGCGTGAATACGAGATATATATGACGATCCACATTGAACATTCACAAAAGAACATGCAATATTATTTTTTGCTAAGCTTATTATTCAAATCTTCGCTTAAATAAGCAATACTATTTACCATAACATATATTTTTGAAATTGGTAATCACGTGCATCGCACGTGTCAGAAAACTGGTATATATATATATATATATCTAAAACAAAGAATTGGTCAAGCTAAATATTTGGCATACACTCAAACCTCTACTTAACAATCATTCATTATAACAACATTTTACTGTAACAACCTAATTTTCTTTAGAACTAATTTTTTATGTTATTTTTTTGTCTATATAACATTCTACTTATAACAGTGTAGACATTTAATATAAAAGTACAATATTCATAAAATTACATATCTATGATAATCTTACTCAAATATTAATCGAGTAATAATATTTTGTAAAAGATATATTACGTATAAAGATAAAATATTGAAATATTTATGGCAATCGTTATTAGTGTCATGCACATAATAAAATTCAAGTATGAATATTTAAGAGAAAAATTGTATTTAAATGACGTCCATTATTTAAGGTCATAACCTCAAGAGGAAGTGTTGAAGTGTGTGACCATCTCATCTAAAAGCTTAAGCTGTTAGAGAGAACATACTTTTATTATTTGATTATATTCTCAACACGCCCCCTCATGTGCAGGCCTAATTTTTTTTTCATGGGCCAAGCACGTGGAAATTCTTTTTTGATTTGGGTGGCGGTGAGATTCGATCTCAGGACCTTTGCCTGCTCTGATACCATGTTAAAGTGTATGACCATCTCATCTAAAATCTTAAGATATTATAGAGAGCACACTTTTATTATTTGATTATATTCTCAACAGAAAGACTATTGGTGACCTTTTTGATACTGCTATTTTTTTCTTTTTTGTTGGTTCAATTTGTTTACAAGATTGAGTAAAGAAAAAAATACTACTACTAAAGAAACGTCACTTTAAATTTTGAATGCTTTTGAAATGTTTCAATGATATCTGGTCATTTTGTTCTGAAAAAAATAATTAAATCTATGATAATCTGTATTAATCATTTAAAAGAACTTGTTCAATGTTCTTTGAATTATAATTATTTACTAAAAAGCTTTAATTTAGTAATATTAATTCTATTTTACAACATCATATACTATATGATATGATACACGTGCAACGCACGTGCCGTGAAACTAGTATATATATATATATGTCGTATTAAATTTGTGTAAAAATATAACAGAAAATTAATTTAAATTAAAAATAATCTTAATTAATACAACCACTATATTAGATTTATTCAAAGTATGTACTGAATATTTTAAATTTGAATTTGAATTGTATCAGAATATAAATGAATGTGAATGAGAGATTACTAATTTGAATTTTTATCCGCTAAAGCATATTATGTGTGATTATAATTATCTTAAAATTCAAATTAAAAAAATTAAAAATTGTTAAAGCAGATAATGTAGATAAATTGTTAAATTACAATATATTATATTAACTACAAAGTGAAAGATATATGATATATTTATTATATCGTCAAAAAATTTAGATTACAGAAAAGTTCCTATTTTCCAATGCTACAAAGTACAAAGTAAAGAGCATTAAAATTTTACATTTATTTTTTCAACTTCGATTTTTGATTTCTAATTCTCTAATGACTTTTACCATATATATGGATAAATTTTAAACAACAACAACAAACACTTGTTATTGTTTTTAAATTCAAAAACTTACTGATTATAATATTAATTTAGATAAATATAAATATAGAAAATAAAGAAAAGGGAAGAGCAAAAAACTACTATTTAGCCACTAAAAAAAAGGTGCTTTCCAGGATAAGATTAGTTATTTATTTTTTAACATGCAAATTCATATTTCAAATTAATTATTTAAACAATTTTGATAATGTTTTATATAATTAGTAGAAACAAAATAACAATATGTCCTTGTTTCTCTAGCTACACAATCCTAAATTATAGCATCACTAGGAGACTTGGCCGCGCTTCGCGCGGTTAAAAAAGATCTCTTTAGATTTACAAACTAATCTTTTGCTATTTCAAAAAATTAAAAGTATTTTAAAATAATTATATAATCTTCAAATTCAAATAAATTAGATTTTAATTTAATTTTAATTTGTTTAACCATTCATTACCTAAAACTTAGTTGTTAGAAACTAAAGTTCATCCAAAAAAAAAAAAGATTCCCTTAAATTTTCAACATCATTATTTGTGTTCTGGTGTAGTGACATTCTTTTGCTTAATTAAAAAAAAATTATATCTTAAAAAGAAAAGTATTTTTCACATAATCATGATATAGTAATAATGGTGTTCAATAGTTTCATTAAATTTCTACGATAGTACATTTTATAATTTTGAGAAAGTTGTATAAATATTTATTCGTTACAAATGCTTAGAGGTTTTGCCTATTTCAAGTTCTTACATAATTCAAATAAATTCTTATATTTAACTTCTTCTTTTTTTTTATAAAAAGTGATAATATTTACAATATAAATATAAACGCTAAAAATTTACAGTTTAACAAAAAATATGCATACTTTTTTTATTTGTAAGTAAACTAAAGTACACATATTTGTTAGCCTCCTATGAAAGCTTAACAATAATATTTGAGACTTTATTCTTACAATAAGATGTACGAGCAGAAATGAAAAAGAGGTTATTCAAAAATAAATCAAAACTAATTTATGGCAACAAATTAATTAAAAAATTACAGTTTCTATATTACAACGTTAGTTAATTAAACTTTAAAAACACTTCTTGAAGTTCAAATAATCTGCATATTATTCGGAGATCTGCAAGAACAAAAAGAAAAAGAATGAAGAATTTGAAGTTAGCTATAAGATAATATATGTTGAATTTTCTGAAGATACAACAATAATATGTTATGTTGAATTTTGTGGATATATAACGATTTAAGAAGACTCTTAACAGTAGAAGACAACTTATGATCACCACATACTCATTTTTTTAGCACCATCCAGGAACTAATTCATCATTGCATATTCTTCTAGTTTAGTATATTCGTGGTATACATAAATTTGTATGTAAGAATTCATTAAAATTATAATAAATTATGAAAGCGAACTCATGACTTAAAAATATAACAAATTAGTTCTAAATCATTAAACGTTAAATATATAATATTTAAATCATGGCTCCGGCTTAATATCATGATATATATACCACTTGCTTTCACCCCACACTCATAAAAAAATAAAATTGGATCTTCAAAAATACAACCTGAAAAAACATCAAAAGTTAGTACTAAAAACTTTAAATATTAAATACATAAAATTTAAATTTTGAATTCACCTATATCTCTTCATAACACACAACACTTGCTTTCACCACACAAAAACCCAAAAAAAAAATTACCCACGCTATTGTTTTCAATCTATATGAAAAGTATTGAAATTTTCTTGATCCTCCTTTGTAAATCATAAAGAATCATTCTAATTTTATAATTACGATAATCAATAAAAAAAGAAGTCATAAGATAAAAGTCATTTAGTATTAGCTGATAATGAAAAAACTAAAAAATCATACAAATAAGACTAACAAAGAAAAACCTACATAAAAAACGACCTTGATAGATTGAGAGGGATTATATAAATCACACAAGCCTCAATAAAAACTCCAATAAAAAAATCCAAATCCTTTCTTTTTATTTTTGAGAATTCATTTTTCTTTACCATTAAATATTTTCTTCCACAATCCACAAAATCCCGTGCACTTTTAGTAATGGACTTCTATAAAGTGCAGTAAAAAAGGATGTTCAAAGTGCAGTCATTGACTTATTAATTTAGGAGTTATAAATTGTCAAGAGTTGTGTGGATAATGAAAATAAAACAATTAAACTTTTATTTTAAAGAAAATAAATAAATGAAAAAGTAATAATTGACACATTCATTCATTTCTATATAACAATAAAATGAATAAAAAGATACTTTTTAATTACAAATAAAATTATGATAAAAAAATCATTCTTAAGATCCTACAATATATTAATATTTACATTTTTTTAAAAAATATTAATTAAAAAAAGGTACCTGATAAATGCCAATGATTCACATCAAACATGAGACAATTGATAAAAATAAAATAAAAATTTCATGATATCTATAGCTCAAGATTTATAGGAGAAGATGAAAAAGTGAGGAGTTATATAAATTAATTTTCAGAAGTTAATGAAGGGACGTGGGGAGAGGAAAGGTTGATACACGGTTACAACTTGCAATTAAAATTTGCATTTACATGTGTGAAAGAGTTGACTAAATGTATAGGAGTTCCCTGGTGAATTAGTTAACTCTAGTTAAGTTTACAGGATTAGTTACATTATGCATTACATTGTTAGTAATGCAAATTACATGATTAGTTGTATTGTTAGTTACAATCAGTTAGAAGTAGTTTGTTAGCAGAGTCAGTTACAGGATTGTATAAATACATGTATTGAGCATTGTGAATAGCTAATGAAGAAAATTTTCTCTCTCTCTTCAACTTGTTTTCATCTTCTTCAGAATTCTGGAATTATGCACAGAATTCATAAATTCATCATGGTATTAGAGCAGGGCCCGTCTCACCCGATATTGGGACCCCCAAAATCAAAATTGCCCACGCACCAGATGCTAAGCATTGGGCGTGAGGTGGGGTGTTAAAGAAATGACAAAAGTCCCACATCGGTGGTTTATGAGATGAGTGGACTCCTTATAAGGCTTGGGCAATCCTCCTCCCTTTGAGCTAGCTTTTGGGGTGTGAGTTAGGCTCAAACCTAATTTAACAAGTCTCACCCGATATTGGGACCCCCAAAATCAAAATTGCCCACGCACCAGATGCTAAGCATTGGGCGTGAGGTGGGGTGTTAAAGAAATGACAAAAGTCCCACATCGGTGGTTTATGAGATGAGTGGACTCCTTATAAGGCTTGGGCAATCCTCCTCCCTTTGAGCTAGCTTTTGGGGTGTGAGTTAGGCCCAAACCTAATTTATCATGGTATCAGAGCCATTCAAGCTTGCAATGAGAGATTTCCTTATCCAACAGTGACATTTTTTAGTGTTCTTCAACTCAATTCAGCTCAGTATCGAGCAATTTCTCTATTTTCTTTAGCTGATTTTTTTTTTGAACTTTGATGGGCACCTCTGGAGCTGCTGCAGAGCATCAACTGGGCACTACCATGGCGGTTGCTACCATTGATCACCTACATCCTCTATACATGTATCATTTTGACGCACCTGGATCTCTGAGTGTTGGCATCATGCTAAATGGATCTGACAATTACACCTTGTGGAGCAAGGCAATGCAGCTTGCTTTGCTTGGAAAGAATAAGGTTGGATTTGTTGATGGAACTGTCAAGCGATCACAATTCACAGGAGATTTGACGAGATTGTGGGATCGATGCAACGCGATTGTAGTTTCATGGATTCTCTGCAATGTAAGTAAGGATCTGCATAGTGGAGTACTTTTCTGTTCTGATGCACATCTGATCTGGGAAGATTTGAAAGAAAGATTTAACAAAGTTAACAGCTCACAAATTTTTCAATTACATAAAGAACTTTTCACTCTAGTTCAAGGTGTTGCTTCTGTCTCCATATACTATTCTAGGCTTAAGGATCTTTGGGATGAATACGACTCTATAATGCCTCCACCTTCCTGCAACTGTCCTAAGTCTAGAGATTTCTATGATCATTTACAACACCAACGCATGCTACAATTTCTCATGGGGTTAAATGATAACTATAGCCAGGCTAGGAGTCAAATTCTCCTAATGCCCCATCTTCCTAGCATCAATCATGCTTATGCCATGATTAATCAGGATGAGAGTCAACAGTTAGTAGCAGGATCAAGTAGATTGATACCTGAAAACTTGACTCCTACTGCAATGTTCACTGCCAAACCTGCTTCAAGTCCTCAAAGGCCTAAGAAACCTTATAATCCTAATGTTGTCTGCGATTTTTGCCATATGAAAGGTCATCTGCGTATTGACTGTCTTAAGCTGTTGAACTGTGATTTTTGTCATAAGACTGGTCACCTTAAGCTAAATTGTTATAAGTTGAATAGTTATCCTCCACACTATAAAGGCAAAAGAGAAGTTGTTGTGGCTGGAAACTCAATGTATGATGTAGGGTCAGTACATAGGCAGGACTCAATAACAATGACACCTTATCAACAATGTCCACCTCTTTCACCTTGCTACATACCACCTCCACAACCCCCAGGTTCAATGTTGCCCATGTTCACCCCTGCACAACATCAACAATTACTTCACATGCTGAATCAGTCATCCATAAATGACACACAGGGGACTGCTAATATGGCCGGTAATCCATCTTTATCTCAGCCTGTTTTGATAGATTGGATAGTGGATACTGGTGCCTCCCACCACATGATTGGTAATCCTCATTTGTTACATCATAAAGGCCTGTTAGATAATACAAGCCATGTCCAATTGTCCACTGGTACCTCTGCCAAAGTCTCACACATTGGGGACTGCCACATTGGAGGAGGTGATATTCTTAAAAATGTTTTATGTATACCAGCATTCAAGTTCAATCTTATGTCAGTATCACAGGTGACAAAAGACTTGAATTGCTGTGTCA
Organism: Solanum tuberosum; assembly: GCF_000226075.1. NCBI lineage: Eukaryota > Viridiplantae > Streptophyta > Magnoliopsida > Solanales > Solanaceae > Solanum > Solanum tuberosum. The sequence goes on along the minus strand of NW_006239009.1, from coordinate 1,350,747 downwards.
CTTTTTACCCAAAATGTTGTGTTTTTCAGGACCTCTCATTTGGGAAGGTGAGGATGATTGGTAAGGAGAGGAATGGGCTGTACACATTATGTTTCCAAATGGAAGTCAAAGATAAAGTTCCACGAGGATGTTTAGCAGTCACACAAGAAGCTGATGGCAGTGTGTGGCATAAAAGGTTCTGTCATGTTCCCATGAATGTACTTAGGAAGATTCCTACTTTTCATTCTCTTGGTGACAAGTTTGCATTACATAATTGTGAAGTCTGTCCACTAGCTAGACAGACTAGGTTGCCTTTTACACATAGTACTAGCAAATCTTCATGTATTTTCCAATTACTACACATGGATGTTTGGGGTCCTATAAAGTGGAAACTTTTGATGGAATGAGGTATTTCTTGACTATTGTAGATGATTACTCTAGATGGACATGGATCTTTTTAATGAGGCTCAAATCCGATGTTGTTGGTTTGTTGAAACAATTTTTTGTTGATACTGAAACACAGTTTGCTATTTAAGATCAAGAGGGTCAGGTCTGACAATGGATTTGAGTTTTTTAACACCAATTGTAATGCTTTGTTCAAACTTTATGGAGTTGTGCATGAAAGTTCTTGTCCATACACACCACAACAAAATGGTGTGGTGGAAAGGAAACATAGACACATTCTTGAAATTGCAAGGGCAATCAAATTTCAGGCTAGTTTTCCAGACAAGTTTTGGGGATTTTGCATTCATGCAGCAGTATATGTACTAAACAGGATACCTTCCACTGTTCTAGCAGATCTATCACCATTTGAAAAGTTGTTTGAAAAACCACCATCATTTGAGCACATGAGAACTATAGGTTGTTTGTGTTTTGCCACAAATCTTCCTAAACATGATAAGTTTGGTCCAAAGGCTGTGAGAGCTGTGTTTATGGGTTATGGAACTACTCAAAAGGGCTATAGGTTATATGATTTAGAGAACAAGAGTTTCTTTATCAGCAGGGATGTGGTGTTCATGGAGGATGTCTTTCCATTCAAAGATACTGTAACTGATCAACAACATAGTTTGCCTACTCACAAATAATTTGCCTTTGATGATTTAGTTACAGCTTCTATTGTGCCAGTACCTCCTTCTCAATCTACTAGGATTGTGCCAGAGGAAATTGTCCAACTACAGGTTGATGAAGTTGCAACTTCTGTTGCACCAGTTGATGTTATTCCTGCAACCCCAGTGAGAAAATCTACTAGAGGTGTCAGACCTCCTATTTGGCATAAGGACTATGTCACAAAAGCTAGCACACGTGGATGTATTTACCCCATTGCTTCAGTTGTGAATTACACTAATTTGTCTCCTCACTACCAGAGTTTTGTTTCTAAATTCTCTACAGATACTGAACCTACCAGTTACACAGAGGCATCCAAAGATACAAAGTGGATAAAAGCTATGAAATGTGAGATTAAAGCTTTGGAAGAGAACAAGACATGGGCGGTGGTAGAACTACCAAAAGGAAAGAAAGCTATCGGGTGCAAGTGGGTTTATAAAATCAAATACAATGCAGATGGTACTATAGAAAGGTTCAAAGCCCGATTAGTTGCAAAAGGATATAATTAGAAGGAGGGTTTTGACTATCAAGAGACTTTCTCACCTGTGGTAAAAATGGCTACTGTATGGTCAGTGATTTCTCTTGCAGCTGCTAATCATTGGCCCATACACCAAATGGATGTGTACAATGCCTTCTTGCAAGGAGATTTGTATGAGGAAGTGTATATGGATTTGACTGATGGTTTTAATAACAGACTTGGGAATAATCAAGCTTGCAGACTATTGAAATCACTATATGGGCTTAAACAAGCTTCTAGGCAATGGAATATTAAACTTACTACTACATTGGTTGCTTCAGGTTTTCACCAGAGTACCAGAGACTATTCTCTGTTCACTAAGAAGAGTGATGGTAAACTTGTCATAGTTCTCATATATGTCGATGACTTACTACTAACTGGAAATGATTCTATCATGATGCATGAGACTAAAGAAGCATTACAGGCTGCATTCAAGATTAAAGACCTGGGAGAACTTAGATATTTTCTTGGTCTAGAATTTGCTCGAAGTAAGGAGGGCATTTTGATACATCAGAGGAAATATGCTTTGGAACTCATAGCAGACTTGGGGTTAGCAGGAGCTAAATCAGTCTCCACACCAATGGAACTGAACCAAAAACTCACTACCACTCAGTTTGACACTAACATACCATCTGGGAAGCAGGATCCTTCACTAGCAGACCCTACCAATTATCAGAGATTGATTGGAAGGTTGTTGTATCTCACCACCACTAGACCTGATATCTCATTTACAGTTCAATGTTTGAGTCAGTTTATGCACTCACCAAAGAAGTCACATATGGATGCTGCAGTTAGGCTGGTCAGATACCTGAAGTCAGCACCAGGGATGGGAATTCTGATGTCATCTCATGGAGGTAATAAACTGAAAGTCTTCTGTGATGCTGACTGGGGTGCATGCATTAACAGTAGAAGATCAATCACAGGTTATCTAGTTCAGTAAGGAGGTTCCCCTATATCATGGAAGTCAAAGAAACAACTCACAATCTCTAGGAGCTCAGCTGAAGCTGAGTATAGAGCTATGGCTTCAACTGTCGCTGAGATAGTTTGGGTTGTTGGCTTATTTCAAGAACTTGGTGTTAGTATTTCACAACCTGTGTCTCTCTATTCTGACAGCACTTCAGCTCTTCAGATTGCTGCTAACCCCGTGTTCCATGAAAGAACAAAACACATTGACATTGATTGTCATTTTATCAGGGAAAAGATACAGGATGGGCTGCTTGTCACTACATATATTCCTTCTGCAGATCAGCCTGCAGACATTCTCACAAAATCACTTGGTGTCCACTCTCATTCTCATCTCATGTCCAAGCTAGGAATGAAGAACATCTTCATAGCTCCTAGCTTGAAGGAGGGTGTGAAAGAGTTAGACTAAATGTATAGGAGTTCCCTGGTGAATTAGTTAACTCTAGTTAAGTTTACAGGATTAGTTACATTATGCATTACATTGTTAGTAATGCAAATTACATGATTAGTTGTATTGTTAGTTACAATCAGTTAGAAGTAGTTTGTTAGCAGAGTCGGTTACAAGATTGTATAAATACATGTATTGAGTATTGTGAATAGCTAATGAAGAAAATTTTCTCTCTCTCTTCAACTTGTTTCCATCTTCTCTAGAATTCTGGAATTATGCACAAAATTCATAAATTCATCAACATGGAAATGAGACTGTTGCAATAAAAATTTGGAAAAGTATCTTCCTCTTTACAATTAATTAGAATCTATTAATTATTACAGCCTTAATTAAAATCTATTTACATGGAAAAATAGAGGGAAAAAAAACAAAAATAGATAAGTAGATTTCCTGATCATAGAGGCATGCCACATAAGCTGATTGAAGATCCTCCTTTATATATAGAGAAAATGGCTAAATGACCCCCCAATCTATAACCGGATTTTCAACTACACACTTATACTTCACGGGGGTCCTATTACCCCCCTGAGCTATTTTAAAGTGGAATTATTTCCTCCCTGAAATGTCATTACCGGGCATCTGTCTTGTGGTGAAATACACGCACGTGACATGTGTATTTCACCATTTAATGATTATTTTTAAAAAAAAGTTCTCCTCCTTCCTCTTTCTTTCTTCCCCAATCATTTCTTCAACCCTAGCTATACTAAACACCATTTTTTACCTCAATAAATCTCTATATCTCTAACATTTTATAAAAACAAAAATTCAACTCACCTTTTCATCTACTCCGAATCTCTAGAGTCTAGAAGATAGTGGTCCTAATTAATCAAATCTTGCATCTAATTCAACAATTTTTCCACATTTTTTACATTTCGTTCGATTTTCTTCCTTAGACAATTTCAGATACACATTAAATGGGTCATGAACATTCGAGATAAGATTCATCCCTAGAAGATTCCGCCGACAACTCAAAATAGTCCCGGATGAGAAGATCAATTTGTAACACCAATTTGAGAAACCTCTCTCTCTTGCCCATTCTTTATTATTTCTCCCTCTAAATTTTCATGATTAATTTATAATTTGAGTTTTTGATTTTGATTCTTCATGGATTTTAGGAGAACATGTAGGATCCTTCTTATAAAATGTAGAAGAAATTGTTTTGTTTTAGTTTCTTTTATTAAGTTTGAAAATATTTTTTAAATATACAATTACTTCACTTTGATTTAGTTACTCTTGAATCTATCACTTTAAAAAATTTAATTTTTTAGATATATTCTAAATAAGTTTATTGAAAAATTATTTATTCATTAAATGCATTTGTTGTTGATAATTTTTATTCCAAACATCCATTGAAAAAGCTTCAACAATGATAATGATGACAAATGTATAATTGTATAGATAAATAAGAAGAAAGAAAGAGAAAGAAAAAAGAAAATTAGAAAAAAATGGAAATTAATAAAATAGGCAACTCACTCTCTCAAAGAGAGTGAAATACACTCTCTATGCCAACTCAACACTTAAGGGGTTATTTATTCTATTTTAAAGTAGTTCAGGGGGGTAATAGGACTCCCGTAGAGAATATGTGTGTAGTTGGAAATCCAGTAATAGATTGGGGGGTCATTTGGCCATTTTCTCTTTTATATATATATATATATATATATATTACTATATAA
>NW_006239009.1:1343189-1345318 GCF_000226075.1 Solanum tuberosum | reverse complement strand
ACATTAAAAGTACTGTAAATTCAAGTAAAATAACAACTAAAAATATTTAAGAATCACATACGAAATTTAGTTGACTTTCGTAAAAGTACCTACATCGCATAAAATGGAACAGAAAGAGTAATATATATTATTTGAAAATGATATAAGAAGTGCTATAAATCACAATAAATTAACAACTTCAAAATATATTTAACAAAATCACATACAAAAAATTATATAACTCTCCAAATTTCATCGGTGTCACATAAATTGAAACAAAGAACTACTCCCAATTTATGTGACTTACTTTCCTTTTTAGTCAGTCCCAAAAGAATGTCACATTTCTATATTAAGTAACAATTTCACTATAAAATATTTATTTTACCCTTAATGAAATAATTTACAGTCATAAAAATTTATATAATTCATTGAGGAAGTAATATATATTGGGCCCGCGCTAGCGCGGGAACCTAATATCTAGTATATATATATATATAGATTATTTGTATATGTAATAGTTATCTACCAAATTTTTTGTGGAAATATATTTACAGAAAAATAGGCTAAATTGATTTGTATTTAGATTTATGTAAATATAAACATAATTGGTAGTTCCTAAATTTTAGCAGCCAGTGTATTTTTAAAACGTGGATTTCTGATAGGAAAGAAAAAGCCCAATTACAAAAAAAAAATTCATATACACGAGTGTCCTCCTACATGGTCCCCTAGTACAACATACTTAAGAAAGCGGTTTCCAGGGTCAACCTGTTTAACTGCATGCCATACCACAAGAAGGCTTACTATACTTTTTTGATGATAAACGCCATGAACTTGACCGAGAGGGCGGAACCCCATTAGTAAAAGACCAGAGAGAACTCAGGAGCCATCCCATCCCAATAGCGTATATTTGGAGCTCAATATGAAATCCTATTTTCTTGCAAGACCCGTTCGGATAAGGGAATACAAAATCTGAAAAGCTGCAGGGATGACAAAAAGAGGGCGCTTTCCTCTATTTTTTTTTAATAAAAAATGGTACAGTTATCTTTTTCTTTGTTTTTGGCTTAAAATTAAAATATTTTCAGATTTAAAAAGATTTTCCAATTTTAAAAATAAAAAAGCAGATTTAAAATTTCAGATTTAAAATATTTCTAATTTTTAATTTTTAATTATATTTTTTAATTTAATATGAATTATGTTTTAAATGACTACATCGTGCATAAGTATTCTTCTCCTTTAAAAAAGATTGTTGTAGTTATTTTAGCCACATATTTATAATTAGTTAGTTAATAAAATTTTGTTCATTTTTATGATTTATCTTCTTCTCCCCTTTTGTGTAAACTTAAAAGTATTCTTATCATTTAAAAAGATTTTTAGATTTTAGATTTAAAATATATTTCATTATTTAAACTAATAACTTAATTTTTATATATATTTATATACAAACATACATACATAGTCAATTTTTATATTTATATTTTATATTTAATAAAGAATTTGAAGTTTTTTAAATTTTATTTTTTACATATGGGAGAAGTTTACATCTGATTAAGAGCCTGTTTGGATGGGCTTTTAAGCTGGTCAAACTGACTTAAAAGCCAGTTTTTGACTTATTAAAGTGTTTGACAATTATCAAAGTGACTTATTTTAAGTCAGAAATGACTTATTTTAAGCCAAAAGCTAAAAGCTAGGGGAGGGGAGCTTTTTTTTTTTTTTTAAACTTAAAAGCCCTTTTATGTTGACCAAGTATATTACCTTTTTGCCCTTAATTCTTTTATACATTTCCCAAATTGCCCATATTGAATTAACCCTAACATTTATTATTATTAGAGCTGTCAATATGGGCTAGCCCACCCCATCCGGGCTAACCCATACAGGCTTTGACATTTTACAGGCCAGGCCAGGCTAGCCCATTTTTGGTGTGGGCCAAAAAACAGTCGGCCCAACCCACAAGTACGTGGGCTACAGGCTTGCCGGGCCAGCCCACTTTTTTAAAAGTTATATATTTTTTTATAATTATTAAATTAAATTATAAATTATAATTTAAAAATATTATCATAAATATCGAGAAAACAATATTACATGGTGTTAATGTTACTACTTGTTAATCAAATCCACAAATAAAATTATCTTTATAATATTTATTAAGTTTT
>NW_006239009.1:1298244-1342348 GCF_000226075.1 Solanum tuberosum | reverse complement strand
ATGAAAAATATAAATTTATTTTTAAGTATAAAAACCTTAAATTAATCAACTTTTTATCATGTTAACAGCTTAAAGGGTATTTCAGACATTTTGATTAAAAAAAGTGTTTACCAGCACTTATTTGCCAAACACATCAACAACTTTTTTTTCAACTGCAGCACTTTTATCCAAACACATAACTACTTATTTTTAAAATAAGTTCCAGCACTTTAAAAAGTTACTTTTTTTAAGTCAATCCAAACGGGCCCTAAATGTGAAAAAATTGAATAATTTTTAAAATTTTATTTTTCATGTTTTATTTATTTTTACCCACTTAAAATAAGTTTTTTAAATAATTTTCACATGACTACGTATCTTCATGCAGAAAAAAACTAAATATTAATTCATTATGAGCTATGTTACTTGAAAAAAGATAAGTCACAAAAAAGCATAAAATAATTTTAATTTTTTTTATATTCGTAACCTTTTTACTCATAAAAAATACATAACCAACATATATTATATATTGTAAGTGTCTTTTTGCTGAAAAGTCTATTGATTTGAATGCATCATGAACATGCAAAAATAAGTTGATACCACAATCTATTTTGGAAGTACTTTAGAAAATTAACTAAAGTTAATCATTAAAAGTATATTTTGACATAGAATAAAATAAAGCACAAAAACTATAGATATTGCATATTAAATATATAAAAAAAACATACTCTTAATCAGTGGTCCATAATCACTATAAGAAAATATTATTTTGGTAAATCTAATTGGAATTGTGTTTAGTTTAGATATTTAGAAACATACATAATATTCATTGAAACCACATATAACCAAGTAAACAAAGTTAATTTGTTATATGTCCAATGCATTTTCTCATATAGTGACGTTTTTCAATAATTGGACACATAATTTTTTCTTGATCAGTTACCTTAATTACATGGATTCATCATTGTCTTGTCCTTTTCTTTTTTCTTTTACCCTCTCTAGGAGCTCCCACCCCTTTTGCTCCCTTGGTGACTTGAACTCGCAACCTTCGGGTTGAAAGTGAGGGGTGCTTACCATCCGAGCAACTCACTCTCGTCGTCTTGTCCTTCTACATATGTCAATATTCGAAAAAATAAATGCAATTAGACAAATTTTAAATTTACCCCATTAATAAAAATAAGTAACGATAGTAAAATTAAAAAAATCTATTTTAATTTAAAGGTAAACAAATCAATTAACACCTGTAGGAGATAAAATTGACCTTGTAGTTGTTAATTTGCTATAAAATAGGGTAAAAAGGAAACGTGACTTTATTTTTATTTTTGCGATATAGTTATTTTAGAGTGTGTACTATTATAATTTTAATTTGTTAATTTTTTTTAAAATTTACCATTTACAAATTAAAATACTTTGAGTTATGAATTATTTCAAGAAAAAGAAAATTTCAAATGAAAATAACTATAAATATTAAATAGTAAAGTGTGGCACAAATTTAGGCATGTTTTATATTTAAAAATTAATATTACTTTCAATTATTACGTTTTCATAATTTTTCCAGATTCTTGCGTAAAACATGTTTTCCTAATTTTCTATTTTAAAAGTTTAAAAAATTATTTGTATGCAAAAAAATTGTAACCGTATGTGTATATATTATAAATTATGTGTATATATTATAAATTTATTTTTTAGTTTAACTAATTAATATAAAAATCTTACAAAATTCTAATAAAAGAAAGAAGAAAAGTTATAAACATGCATTGATTTATGGTTGCACATTTTTAGGACTCCGATATGAAGCACTGATATGCAGTAAATTTTAAATTTTTAAATTCGATTTGAATCTACTATTTAAAATTCAAAGAAAGTACCGTTGGATTCATATCTTGGCTACAAAATGCTTTGATTGTTTTTCGATTCTTCCACCGCTAAGAAAAAAAGAAGAACGAATTTGACGATTGTCAAAATAAGAAGAAAAATGAACGGTTTTGACGATTGTAAAAACAAACTGCTTTGATCAAGAGCTTTTTTTCCCTTTAGATGTTCATAATAGAGAAAGTGGGTTAATGTCAATTTAAATAATTTTAATAGTTATAGTTTAAATGGGGGAAGTTGCTTTTTTTTTAAAAAAGTGGTACGGTTATATTTTTTAATAGTCAATTTAATTGACTATTTCTAAAACAAAAAAACTTATCCTCATTTTTCAATTTAAACTGCCTTGTATATTGAGTTTGAATAGAATTGAAATTAATTGTATGAAAGTTTTGCAACACTATTTGTATTTTTTTTTAAATATAAAAATTTAATTGACTATTAAAAAATTCAACAGCTTTATATTTTGATTTTAAAAACAGAAAAATTTCAAGTTTTACTAATTTATAAATTGGATTAAAAAAAATTAAATCTGTTTTTTTTTAAAAAAAATGTTGACAGTTTTTATTATTTGGGTAACTTGATGACATGTGTTTACTTTTATACCAAATTTTGAATTTACAATATTTAATTTATTATATAATATTTAATTATTAATTATTTAAATTTTTGAAAATTTGTGGCGCTGACATGTGTCATTTTTTCTTCTCTCATTAAATATAGATAGATGTTATTACATATGTTTTCTTTTATTCTCTATATTTAACATAAATTAGATATTAAAATAGAGAATGGCATTTCTAATCATTTTTTATTATGCTCTCTATTCTTCATTTGGAGAACCTCTTTATTTCACTTTTTGATTATTATATTATTATTTATATAATCTAATATTATAATTAACAAGTTATAAATCATATAAGACCATTAATTAAATGTCTAATATTCGTAATTACTTTTTAAATGTAATATAATATTTTAAAAAATATATTATTTAATATATATACTACTTTCATCCCGAATTAATAATATTTCCAATTTATTTATTTTTCTTTTTCTGCCTCTTTAAATATATAATTTAAAATTATTATTATTATTATTTACCATGAAGAATACACAAAATATAAATGATAAAATAAAAATTTTCATTTAAAAATAAGATGCATAATAATTTAAATACAAGACAAAAATACAATACATGACATAATAATTTAAAAATTACAACAATAATTTAGTAACCCAGTAGGTTGTTTCCAGATTCATCAATGTTCAAAACAAAAGTTAGTGTATGTTCTAAAGAAATGCTCATTTTGAACTATGTAATGCATTAATAGAGTATTTATGGGAGCAATGTAATATTATTTGTGTAATCGTATTTCATATTTCACTTTTATTTGAATTGTCTATTAATATGTATAATATATAATATTTTCTTGCAATTTATGTTATTTAAAAAATTAGAATAAAATATAATTTTATATTAAATAAAAAATTTAAAAAGAATAAAATTGTATATTACATGAAGATTAAATAAAGTGATTATTTGTAAGAAAAAAAGATTTATATTATGAAATAAGAAAATAAAAATGAAATATAATATTGAAAAGAGAAAAGAAGATTTTTTTTAGAGAGTAAAAAATAGAGAATTGGTTTGGAGTCAGTTGTCTCAAAAAAAATGAAAAATTCTATATTTAGAGAGTAAAATAAATAATAGAGTTGTAGATGCTATTCGAGAAAAGTTAGGAACTCTAACTTAGGGACCAAGTCCTTTTTGTGCTATAAATAAATAGGTTTATCTCATGGTAAAGACTCTCTCAATCTCTAATCCTTCAAGGGAAATATTAAAAACTTAGAGAGTGGAGTTAAGTGAAGTAAGTCATGTCTTCCATCACTCCCTTTTCAAGTTTTAAAACAAGGAGCATAAGAATAAGCCAGAAGATATTTCTCAATGATTGGAAAATCATCTTCTGAAATATAACGCTAGTTAGGTCTCAAAAAGCTTTTGAGAGGTTAATTGGTTTGAATAGAAGATATAAGTACATTTTCATAGCTCTTATGGGACCATTTCAAAGACCATATGAGTTAGATCAATATCAAAGGAAGTTAGGGTTACAAAATGTTTATTGCAATTGTTGAGAAAAAATATGAATTATGTGGGATAATGATTAGACTATAGAGATAATTAGAGATAATAAGCAATGTTTGACCATGAAATTCATAAAGAATAATGTGGAAATAATGGTTACTTCAGTGTACGTAAGATGTGATGCATTGGAAAGATAAGAGCTCTGGAGGCAATTGGAAGCACTAGTTGAGAGGATCTTAATACTTTGGTTAGTAGGAGGTGATTTTAATGTTATTAGATTGACGAAAGTAAAATAAGGGTGGTTTGATTTTACTCAAGATGAAGTTGTGGAGTTTAGTCAGTGTATTAATAGTTGTGTTTTAATTGAGTTGAGATTTTTAGGCAGCAAATTCACATGGTGGAACGAGAGAATTGAAAGGAAATGTATATTTAAGAGGTTGGATAGATTTTTTTGTACTCATGAGTTCGCAAATATCTTTCCTACTATAAGGTTCATCACCTAGTGAGACAAGGATCAGATCATGCCCTTTATATGTGTCATGCAACTCAAGAGAGGAAGTGATAATCAGACCTTTCAATTTTTTTTAATATTTGAACAAGACATCAAAACTTTAAGAAAATCATAGGAAAATTGGCATTTGGATTTTGAATGAAACTCGTTCACAATTTTTCAGGCTAAAATCAAGAAGATGAAAGAGGTACTAGCAAAGTGGAGCAAAGAGACACTTAGAGATATTGCAACTCTAGAAGATGAAATAAGGGTGAAGAATGTCAATTGGAGATTATTGTCAACCCAAAAAATAAAGTAGAATTGTTGAGTAGGTCAATATGGAAAAAATTTGGATAAAAAACTTCTTGGGTAGTGACTTAAATTCTTTTAGCTAGGCCAACCGTAGACGAAATATGTGTTAGGTGAGGTCTAAGGCTATCCAAAAATAGATGAGGTGTAATTTTGAGGTCTGGTTGATACATCCTTGTAGCCAAGACATTAAGGAATTCATAGGGCTTTTCGAAATTAAATTTGGGTAAGTAAAACTTCCAAAATTGAACTTGACGTGAAACATATATGTCGGGACGTCAAAAAAAAAAAATATATTGTAAAAATTGCCTCTTTCGGAGTTCAAGTTTTTGAACTTTAGTCGATCCCGCTATAGCGAGAGGCGTCTCGCTATAGCAGAGTGTGCAAACCGCTATTGCTAGGCTAGTTGTCGCTATAGCAAACAGGTTGGGCCGCTATAGCGAGCTGAAACAGATTTCAGCGCAGCTATAGCCTCAAAATTTTTATTTTCTGCCCTTTGAGTTCTTAGACTGAGAAGGGGTGATTTGGGGCAGTTAACACCTATTTTTCCACAGAATTCGTCGATAAAGGTAAGAATTCGACTCACCAACATTGTGAATTGATTCTTAAGTCTTGAAATCTAGGCTATCGTTATTGGGGGGAAGTTTTAACATGATTCCATGGTGGGAAGGAGCTCTAATTTGGGAAAGATGATTATATTTTGGCTGGAGTTAGGATTTGTTAATAATCTGGATAAATTGACAGTCCATTAGTGATTAATTGTTGTTTATATTGTTTGTTTTAGACCAAGAACAAGTCAAGGCACTTTACAAGGAAAAGCTCGGATTGTTTAGAATTTTCAAGAGGTAAATTTAATTATAACATAAAATAGATAGATGTCACTAAATATTACCAATCAATCTATATTTCAATTAACGCTATTACTTCTTCCGTCTCTCTCAATTACATAATTAGTAATATATTAATATGTAATAAACAATAGATAGTTGTTGATAAATAAAATAACATCTTACTATGAAGCAGATAAAAATTAAATATACAACTTAATACGTGAAATTTAGGAAAAATACTTACTATTATATAGAAATATCAAGATCCATCATTTTCCCAACACAAGAAAATTACTCCATAATAGAATTGGTACTACTAACGAAAATATTCTTCTCCATTAAATAAGAAAATAGAAAAAATATCCAGGATGAATAATTCCATTATTTAATTAAAGTAGAAACTAGAATCATTTACAACATCAAATAACTAAAAAATAATAGAAGAAGAACTTAAAAAATATTCGAAGTGTCTCCTCAGAAATAGAAATGGAAGCCTCTATTTAAAGCTGAAGGTATGTTCCTCTCAACCAATCAAAATTGATTGTTACTATTTTATTGCAATTTGGTTTCGGCAATTGAAAATTGCAAATCTCTCAATTAATTCCTTCTTTTTTCTTTTCTTTCAATTTGTGGGTCCCACGCAAAGGGAAACTTTTAACTACTCCCTTCGTCCCATATTATATGTCACCTTTTCCATTTGCACTTGCATTAAAAAATAAGGTAATTTTACCGTTATGCCCTTATTTAATGTTTGCTTATGACAACTTTGTAATAAATGATGAAATGTTAGATTTCAAAAATATAAATGCATTTGGATGACTATTTAAATTTTAGAGTTTATTTTTGGAGTCAAATTTTTTCACCAATTGATCCAAAAAATTTTAAAAATCAAGTTTTTCCCACCTCAATTTTCTTATATATGTTGTGTAAAATATGTTTTTATATTTTTATATATAAATTCTTAAAGCAAACATGACTAACATCACAAAATATTCAAATTCCATTACTTCAAATTGATCTAAATTTTCCTTTGAACTTTTTGAAATGTCATCTTCCTTGATAAAATTTGTTGAAGCTTCAACTTTCAAGATATTTTTGAATTTTTTTTCATCTTTTATTTTTAATTTGTTTGTTGATATTTTATTTCAAAATCAGATTTTATAGAATAAGTAGTTAATTAATGAATGAAGTATTCTCCCAATGAAATTAATTACTTGTAGATTTCCTAGGTTAGTCAAAGTAAATACATTTTCAAGATTAATTAATTAATCTATCAAGGATATAATGGGCAAAAAAATGATAATTTATGCATAAATTTTATAAAATGACATATATTGTGATCCACCTATTTTTAGAAAGAGGAAACATATAATATGGGACAGTGAGAGTATTGTTCTCCATCTTTCTTTCATTTCTTTCTTCTTTGATGTTTCTTTCCTCTTTCAGCTTGTGGGCCCCACGCCAAGAAAGATTTACCCAATTCTTTTTCCATATTTATAACTACTTCTTGTTCCTCTCTTATATAATTTTTTATTATCTTTATTTGTGTTGGATTTTTTCTTGTAAATTAGTACTTGTATTTCCTTTGCCGTATATCTCCTTAGTTGATGTTTTCTTATCAAATTGTGGCATTTTCTGCAAAGAAAAATAAAAATGTTACTATTAAAATTAAATAAAAACTTAGTTTATAAATGATATTTGTCTCTTGTCAGACACCTATCTTTCATACATTAAGGATTCCATAGATTTATAGCCTTATTGTTTTACAAATATCTTTATGATTTAGACTTTTTATCTATAACATTATTGAGTTTGTTTTTCAAAGTTATTGCATGTTTATCTTTTAAAAGCTTACGCATAGTAATTATAGCTTTCAGTATAGTAATAAGCCAAATCAAGGGTTCGTTCAAAATCAGAAATGATTTTGAGTATCAACCACGCTCTGAGTGTAGGCTAAAGGCATGACAATTCATCGAGGAAGAAGAAAAGGTTACAGAAGTGTATTTTGCCTGTAGGAAAACTTGTTCAAATGACATTGTAGAAAATAATTGATAAATGAGTTACTTAGGGTAATTGTTTTTGATTCAATAGACATTTTTTTCTTCTTATTTTCCCATTTTTTTAACAACAAAGTGAAATCCAACAACAATCGACTGAAGATGAGAAGCTACACATATTCATCTAACTAGTGATCCATCATTTTGTGCATAACGCTACAATAATGCCTGTGAAATTTAAAACTTTTTCCTTAAATTCCCACAGTTATGACTAATAAATCTGCTTTAATCTAAACTAAATGTTAGTATTCCCTTATTTGCGCTTTAAGCAGCTTTAAACTTCTCAAGCTTTGTGAAAGAATGAAAAATAAAGTAGGCAAAGCAATAAGAGCATAATATATGTCTTTATATAAAGTTAATCTTTTAATTATGGCCAAGTAATATGTCAACCGTTACAAGTAAGTATATGATCTGACACATGTTATCGGATTCAGGCAAGTTTTTATTCGTAGTATTTAGCAGGAAAACATTTTTTAGTCATGATGTTGATTGTCCTTAATAGGATTATGAATTGATCGGTTTGGTTTCATTTTGTAACACCTCAGATTCGAGAAAGGCCTAAAAATGGGTAATGGGGAAGAACTCACAGATCAACACCTGGATCATGGACCCTCCACGGAGCTCTAGACGGGCCGTGAAAGGGACCACGGTCCATGTGGTGGCCCGTGGCAAGTCCCCCAAGACATGCTGAGCAAGGACCCCTCCCACGAGGGCCTTAACGGCCCGTGGGGAGGCGGACGGGTCGTAGTAACGCCCGTGTGGGGGGAGGCAGAACCTACCCCAAAGTTAGCCTCCTCCCACGAACCCCTAGACCGGTCATGAAGAGGAAAACGACCGGTAAAGGTGGTCGTGAAGGGGCAAGGCAGCAGGAGGCCTCTCCCAAGGACCATGGCTGCCACAACGGCTCGTGAGGTCCTTGACGGCTCCTGAAGGCCACCGTCGTCTGGTGGTTGCGTCAGCTTTAAGTCAGGGCTTTTGGGTATTTTTTTAAAATTATTCTAGCCTATCACGATGCCGTTTTACCCTTACCTAGAGATCCTATATAAGTGTTTTTGACCCCAAATTTCCCCAATATAAATCATTCTCTCAATTTCCTAAAAGAAGAATAAGTCTTCCTCCCCAAAATAATTCTCTCTAGAAAGCTTGAAGAAGAAGGAGTCAACCTAGGGTTTCAAGTCAATCCTCCGATTCTATCATTAAAGGCAAGCTTTTGGCATTGATGTATGATAATTTTCATCCATGGAGCCCTTTCCTCCATGGAGTTCCTATATTCTCCAATTTACAAAGTTAGAATTCCCCAATTAAGTTAGGAATTTTCTTCCATGTCATGGGTTCCTTTAAATGTTGATTTATTTAATTGATTTATGAAATTTTATGCATGAATTGATATAATCTCATGATTTTAAGATAAATCTCCATGAACTCATGCTTAACCCATGTTTTCTAGTTATTGATGATTGAAAGTGAGTTTTGAACTATGAAAGGTGAATTATGGAATTGATGAGATATGACGTAGATTGCTTTGAAAGTAAAAACATATATGTTGTTGTTGTGGTTAATTATTGTGAAAGGATTGCTCACATAACTACCTCATGCATGAATGTGAAAGGTTTTCTCACATAAATGATTTTAAGGTTGAAAGGTCTTCTCACCTAAAATGAATCAAAGTCAAGAAGCTATCCTAAAGAAACTTAGCTTGAATTAGTTACTTAATTGTACCTTTCCATGGATGACATATGACTTAGCTTGGATTGACTAGATGACGTACGTTCCCTTCCATGGATAATAAAGACAAGTTAAGAAAATGACTATTCCGTGAGATTTACGCTTAGCACCGAGAGGATATTGGGATGGAAGCTCTCCCGTTAGTAGAGGCCGGATTTCTAGTAGTAATCTCCTTATCTCATACCTATGTGCCCCCATAGGGTGATTGTCTTAGATCGATATTAGCTAGTGGATCCACATAAGCTAGAAGTTCATGGTCGTACCTTGGCAAGTAGGACACCCCTTTTCGGTGTGGGGTAGACACCGGATTCCGTGTTGATAGCTCACATGGTCTTATATGTCGGTTAAAGGTAAATTTCCTACAATAATGAACTAAGGTTAGAAGTATCTCACATGTGTTTTAAGATAATGTCTAATTGTATTGACCATATTTTATGACTTGTGTCTTCTAGCCTTTTTATATCATGTTTTAGCTTGGTCATTGCATATCATGAAGATATCCCCTTTTAAGCATGTTTTCAAACGTTTTATGCATGACTATCATACTTGGTACATATTTGTACTAGCACATACTCTTGCCTACATTTCCCCAAATGTAGGACCCGACCTTACAAATTCACACTTCTGTGGCTGGGATTTCACATAGAAGATTGAAGATTAGTGAGTCCTCATATTCCGAGGACCGAACTTGATTTGCCTTTTTGGTTTTTACTTTCAGGTTTTAAACTTGATGTACAGGCTACGCCCCGGTCAATTTTTTGTACTAGATGGCTTTGAGACGATGTTTAGATTTCCGCTTTTCTATATAAAGCTTTTATATGTTGAACCTGTCTTGTAAATCATTTTATTCTATTATTTTGTATGATGAATGCGAAGTGACTTATATGGGGCCTCTCGGGGTCTTATACGCCATGTTATGCCTAAGGGCTATCTTGGACCGTGACATATTTTATATATTGTCAATTCTCAATTTTTATATACGCTAAACTTATAACCAAATAAATAAGATATTTTTTATCGATTTATCTGTTTTGATCCTTCACGATTCGATTTTTGATTTAACCAATAAAAATGCTTATAAAATGAATATATGACTTCTCTAATAATTTGATGCGACAAGACAATAATGTAACTTTTTAAAAACACTCATAAAGTAGAAACAATAATAACCATCATGAACAGAGATATACAAGTGCAACACTAAGATAAATTAAGAGGAATATGATTCTTACTTTAGGTTTTAATGTTTTGTATAATGTGAAGTTGTGAACTCAAAGTCATTGTGAAGACTGAAGTGTGAATTGAAGGCTTAAGGACAACGACAGTAATCAATAAAGTACTAAGATTAATATTTAATATTTATATAGGGGTAAAGTAATAAATTACTATAGTCTTTATAGGTTATCGATTTATCCAATAACCCAATATTAAAAAATTTAAACCGAACCAAAACTCGATATTTTTTTAATAAAATCATTAAAACCCATTAACTCAATAGTAATAAATCAATAACATATTTTTTCGATTCGATTTATTGATTAATTCGATTTTCGCACACCTTATTTTTAACAAGAAAATGAGCATACCCCTGTTGTGCCAGTTATTAATCGGTGATAGCTATGAGATGATCTTCAGTTAGAGCCCCTCAATAGAAGAAACAAGAAGTATCTCAGAGGTCGTTTGGCAGGAAGTATTATGAAAAATAATCTATGTATTGTATATGATATTATTTTTGGTAGGAATTTTAGGCCTATGTTATACACCCTACATGACATTATAGGATATATAATTAATACCTTCAATTTGATGGTATTAGTAATACAGTAATACATATGATTTAATACCATGAAATTAATTAATCTATGTAAAAACAAAAAAACCACAAATCCTTTTAATCATTTTATTTTTTCTTGATTTTAAATTTTATATTTGTACTAGTAAATTTATCTAAATAAATTAGCTTACAAATTTTATTATTTAGAGAGAGAGAGATTTGTTTGTTGCAAAATAAATTCAATACAAATCAACACAATATTTGAAATGTGAGTTGTTTAACATTTACTAATTGAAAAAACAAATATACCACAACATGACGTTTGTGATCTTAATTGAATGCATTATTTTGTTGATATATATTTGATTTTCTAATTATTTGTATTTTGAACAATTTATAAAATTGCATACATATTAAAACTACAACTTACATTTTTTATGTGTAAACGTAGATGATTTTTTCAATTGTAAACGTAGATGGACTATCTTTTTTAAATTGAAAATTGATGGTTTATGAGTGATAAATTTATTAAAATGACAATTATTTACTCTCAAATAATTCAAGTAAGAAAAAAGCAAACATGATCACGAAATTATTCTTCTCCTAGCTAATTAGAAGGCCACAAAAACAATAATATTATCTAACAATTATATAGCTTGACCCTCTTACATAAAATAGAAAATCTCATAATAATTCAAGAATATAATTAGAAAGAAGCTTTTTGTAAAGTTTCAATCCAAACACAAGATTAAATGAGAATCAATGAACCATTCACTTGATAAAAAATAAACCTGACATTACTAGTCCATGCATTACTAATCCACACGTTATTAATCTTTGTACCAAACAACACCTTAGTGTTCAATAGTTAACATACCAAGTATAAAAAGTAATATCTAACCTATATATACAATATCATTTTCCAGCAAACCCTTTGTCACACCCCCTCTGCAAATGGTGGAAACTGAAGCGAGGCAGCAAAAGCCTCTCACCAAGCTGCTGCCAGCTGAAAACTTAAAGATGGAGGACTGAGGTTCACTTGGAAATGTGTTTCATCAAGTCCAAGAAAGTGAATATGTCATAGGTAGAAAGTAAACAATGTCAGAAAAACCTTAGTAGCACATTCATCATCACTAGACCATACCAGCCTACTTTTTTATTTCCTTCCAGGATCAACTAGCAAGAACACTAAGCAAGTTTTCATATGACTGTCCCATCTTTAATGGTTGCATTCTTCATTATGACGGTAATCCCGGACCTAATGTAAAATCCTTCTGCTGACCTATCAGCTTCTTCAACACCCTGAAACAACATCCAAGAATCAGTTAAACTAGTATTAACTTCCGTGATGATTTCATACTTCAAAAGAAAGATACTTACTTCCTTGTTCAGAATAACCACATCTTTTCCTATCTTTGCATTCTTGTCAATTATGCAATTTCTTCAAGAAAATAGAAAGAAAAGCATGTCAAAGTCCTCTCAATGTAACCTTGTTAAAGTTTGGGCAAAGAACTGTAAACTACATTGAAATGAATAATGATACACTAATCAGAGGACCAGAGCTCAAAGTTTTCAAGCTGGTCATTCAAAATGGAAGTCTGAGTGGTCAATTTTCAATCAACAAGTGTGAGAAGTGAGTATGAGTTCAGTAGAAAATCTTACTGTATCTTGGTGTTTGGCCCGACTCCTATTGGAACCTTTCCTTCTGCTAGTAGTGAAGCAATCTCAGATTCAGTTTGATAATAATCTGCACCCATCATCATGGTATCCTGAGAAGTGAAGACACATTCAGCCTATAAACAAGTAAGCACCAAATAGCTGTTTATGAAGAAAGCACCTGAGTGCTAAGATCATGCTTGTTGTTCATTACTCTACTATGCTAAAGTCCATACCTAGAGTACATCTTACCAGCTTATTTGCAGAAAGAAATCAAAACTGTAAATCATCCTTCCTACAACTAGTTTGATTGCACATTCACAGGATAGATGGCAACTGTTATGTGCCTTACACGTCTGTCATCTAGGTTTCTAAGTTGTCAGAATGCATCAGATGAATGCAGGATGTCGTTTTTAATTTAGTCCAAGCCCTAGCTCATAGAACTCTCCACCTAAAAACAGATAAGAAAAGCTTTCAATGAGAATATGAAAACATACCTTAAACTCAACACCATAGTCTAAGCGTGATCGTACACCAACTATAGAGTGCTGGATGTTGCATTCCCTCAGAAAGCAACCATGTGAAATTATTGCATCCACTATCTGACAATGAACAGCATTAACATGACAAGTTCATAGTACCCTGCAATCCTGGAAATTTTTACTACAAGTATTTATGTTAACTTGCATACCCTGCTTTTGTCAACTTTTGTAGGAGGTAAGAACCTAGCAGAAGTGTAGAACGGGGTCTTCGGGTCATTGAAGTCAAACTTTGGAGGCTACATGAAACAGGGAAAAAAGAGGAAAAATGCAATTTAGTAACAAGTTATTAATCAATAACTGAAGGTGGAGATTATGGTAAACAAAAAAAAATAACTATCAAATTCGCTGAGGATTACTTAAAATACTGCTACATATTTCAGAGTCCTTGCATCGACCGTCTAGCTCTTACTTTGAGTAATAGTAGAAGTAGTTAGATGGTAGTAAACATTAAGGTGCTCACCTGCTTTGTGAGGGCCAAGTTGGCATCAAAGAAAGACTTCACTGTTCCAATATCCTCCCAGTAATCATTAAACAAATATGCCTAATAAAATCAATCAGTCAAAATCTAAGTATACAATGAACAGCAAAATTTGTGAACTTCAAAAGGTTAGAAGTTGCAATTGAAAAAGTTACCACCAGCTATTACCTGGACATTGTGATCCTTCACAGCAGAAGGGATGATTTCAGAGCCAAAATCATTGCATGAAGGGTATGCTGACTTGAGAAGATTTAGTAAAACATCAGTTTTGAATACATAAACACCCATGGATGCAATGTAAGGAAAATTGGACGCCTCTTGCTCAGATAGTCCGAGGATAGATGTGTCAACTTGCTGCAATATAATATTAGACATACAAAGCAAGTTATGTAGGAGAAGAGACAATGTGAAAGCAAGAGGGGCTGTAAGGGGATAATTAGTTAATAGCTAACTCCAATTTAAAAAGAATTTACAAAGTTCCAGCTGTGGAAGCCCAAATGTATGTACCATTGCCTTCAAAGCAGGGCCTTTGGGTTTCTCAGCAAATTGGATGATACGTCCTGTTTCATCTATTTTCATCAATCCAAAATCTGAAGCTCGACTGCCAAAAGAGAGGATGGAAGAGGGTAAAAGACAGAGAAAGAGAAAGGTCTTGATTAACTCCTTGATAGAGCTTAAAATGTTTGTTAGCTCTTATAGTGCATTCTAAATAGACAACATGACTGAAATCTAGAAGCAGATAACAGAAATAGACTTAAGGGAAACTGGTAGTGTAAACTCTGTATGCTTCCAGATCTTTCAGTGGATATTAATCAGTGCTGGTGCTTAGAAGTTAATGAGGATGCAAGATGGGAAAATGTATCTACATTATTACTATCTATCCATGATGATGGTGATTAAAAAGATACCAGGTCCAGTTAAATAGTTAAAATTTCAAGCTTTCTACAGTTCTAATTTTCTCTCTTATTCTAATTCCTGGTCTGAAAGCCAAAATCATATTGAGGATTAATACAAATCATGATGAAATAGGGCCTTTTGCAATTATATCTGTAGATTGATATGTCAGATACAAAGTGCCACTTCAATTTTCAATATGCCTTCATATTCGAAACAACTGTGGTCACCATTTGCCACTCTGAACAACACTAAGAAGAACCTTTCAAAGAGTTCAGGGAGATAGAAAGCAATGCAAATAGTGTTTGGCTTCACATTAAATAAGCTATCAAGTTAAAAGAAAGATCAATCTCATACCCATCGTCCATTGGAACACATGAAACTGTAATATCAGCATTCGTGTCAATATGCTTCTGCAAGCACAAATATTATTCATTAGGCAAAGTATATGAACACAGGGTTGGCGTAGGAAGCAATTGTTGTCATAAGTTGCTCATATACCTGAACAAAGTCCATGTAGTTCATTCGGTAAAGATGGTCACCAGACAAAATTATTATGTGCTCGACATTCTTGTTCTTCTGATTCTATGTCATTATTTTTTTTAAAAAAGGTCAGCATTTTTCCAAGGGAGCTTTATCAATGACCGATCTTATTTGCATACCTCAAATACCCATATAAATTGCCGCACAGCATCAGCAGTGCCTTGGAACCACATTTTTCCTGCATCCCCTGGAGTCTGGGTTGCAGCTAAAACCTGCATTTGAGAAAAACTTTTTTATCTGTCGAGGACACATTTCAGTTATCTTCCCCATTTTAGGTTTTTCAATCTACCTCCCCCAGGATCCAAGGAGCCAGAGGGGAGGAAATTAACAAAGCTTTTACAATATAGACAGTCACCAAGCATCTCATAGAAGTGTTTTCTTAAAAAGATATGATTAAACTTCTATGTCAAAATATAAGTAGCTTAAAAGAGCTCAAACTAAAAACTTCAAGTAACCAAAATGATCTTACCTCCACAAATCCATCTCCAAAACCCACTCCATTTCCAAAATTATACGTGCGGGCAAGGTGACGATTGAGGGAAAAGGAATTGAACTGTGTTAAGATGAAAATTTTCCGTATGCCACTGTTAATGCAGTTACTCATTGGTACATCAATTAGCCGGTAACAACCACCAATTGGAACCTGAAGAACAAAGCCAATAGTCACAGAATTTGAATGAAAACTGATAAGAGAATACATTCTTAAGGCTTAGTTGTAGTGAGAACAGAGAAGGGAATCCACACTTAGCTTAACTAGTCCTTTCTTTAGTCGTCAAAAATCTAGCTGAATTGGATTTAAGAACCACTACAATTTTTAAGACTGAAGTTGGTATGAATTGGACATGTTGTCAACCTCAAAAGACACATAATGGAGTAACAACCAAGATAAAAGAGAAGATATATATATATATATTGGACATGTTGTCAACCTCAAAAGACACATAATGGAGTAACAACCAAGATAAAAGAGAAGATATATATATATATATTGGACATGTTGTCAACCTCAAAAGACACATAATGGAGTAACAACCAAGATAAAAGAGAAGATATATATATATATATTGGACATGTTGTCAACCTCAAAAGACACATAATGGAGTAACAACCAAGATAAAAGAGAAGATATATATATATATATTGGACATGTTGTCAACCTCAAAAGACACATAATGGAGTAACAACCAAGATAAAAGAGAAGATATATATATATATATTGGACATGTTGTCAACCTCAAAAGACACATAATGGAGTAACAACCAAGATAAAAGAGAAGATATATATATATATTGGACATGTTGTCAACCTCAAAAGACACATAATGGAGTAACAACCAAGATAAAAGAGAAGATATATATATATATATTGGACATGTTGTCAACCTCAAAAGACAACTCTTACAGCTGGTTTAGCTCTTCTGCTGGTAAGAGGAAAAAGACGAGTTCCAACACCACCACCTAGAATGACAGAGGCAACAGCTTTTGGGTCCGCAGTTGGTTGTTCCTCAAACATTGATTCTTCAAATGGCTGAAACCAATATGAATAATACAAATTAATCTTGTTCTTGATCATTCACTTTACTTTATCACGTAATTTCCTCTACTTACCAGCATCTCTTTGTTTATATCACGGGTGAGAACAGCAGACGTAACATTTCTACCCCTTTGTTGAGTTGTAAAGCTCTTGCACGACCGGACCCCAAAACCCTTGTTTATCAATCTTCTTCCACTAATCTTCTCTCCCCAAAATGCACTCTCTTGGTTGCAAATTGCCACTAATTGTGCAGTGCCCTTCATACTAGCACACAACGCATCCATTGCTCTACCAATTATTCACGTCACCCACGACATAAACAAGTACATTAATTCTAAAAAACAAAAAACAAAAGATTCCAACTTTACACAGGAAGTACCAAAAACAATTAACAAAAAGGTTACTATTTTACACGGCACCAGATTCCTGTACCAAAATATCAATTCATAGATTCCAACAGAACAAAATTCAATATCACACTTGCAACCCCAAAATATCAATACATAGATTCCAACAGAACAAAATCAAATAATTTACGTTACCCAAAACCCTTTTTTATTAAACTAGATCAGAAAACACTCAAATCATACAACTTTTTCAGAATCTATACTATATACTACTAGCATTTTTCTATATATATAATAAAAAAATAAACAGCTTTCTCAGTACCTGAATTAAGCTTTTTCAAACACCCAACTTTTCCTCAAAAAGTTTTCTGCAGAAAGTTTTTGGTACTTACAAATAAAATTATTACTAGGTTAGAGTGTGTTCATAACACAACACAGTGGGGTTGTAAAGTCTGTGGACTCTCTTGAGATTTACAGAGTCCAGCATATTAACGTGAATCAAACATTTAACACTCTCCACGTGTTACTTAAAAGTAGGAGAAACACAATAAAAATAACAGCAAATATTAAATATTTGTGCACTATTCTTTTTGTTGAATCACCAGAAATAGTGCCGTTTGATCAGGTGAGATCAAAGATAAAATTGAAGTGGATATGCAATTTTAATTTTTTAAATTGTTAGTAATTATATCATGTGAATATTTTGTGAAAATTTAATCACTATTTTGGTATTTTCCTTAAAAATTATATAGATATAAAATAGTAGACTATTTCTTTTATAAAATATAAGTTTGTGGGTCAATATTTGTATTTGAAAAATATGAGATGATTATATGAATTCGCTTAGACACCTCAACTAGATTACTATCTATTAGACACTCTAAAATTAACGAATATGTATCTATTGAACACAATGACTACTAGCTTTAAAAGTGTTGTGTGTGACGTTGTCTTGTAAAAGTCACGAATAATGATATGTGCCACATGGGCCCAATCTAACTATAAAATATTAATTTTTAATTTTGAAAAATGAAAAATCCAAAAGATTAATCAACAAAAAAAAGAAAAAAGAAAATACCCCCACCCCCAACAAACCCATCCACCCACCCACCTAACCCTTTGTCCTTTCTTTTCCTTCCCAGTCACCCGCCATCCTCGACTCCTTCGGTGAGATCAAAATTTCTTTTCCTTCTTATAATAAACTAAGAGAATTAAGTCTAATATAGATAGTGAAAAAAACTACTCACTCTATTCGATTCTACTTGTCAAATATTTTTTAGTTTGATTTATATTTTTCCTTATCATTTTTGACAAATCAAAAAAGGACAATTTTTTTCCTATTATATCCTCAATTTGTTAACATTGAGTTAATATCTTTGAAAAATGTAGTGAGTAAATATGTTTGAGACCCTATTAATTAATATAGATAAAATAGTAAACTCAATATACCAATTATTGATTTCTTAATAGGTGTGCCAAGTCAAAATTTGTCAAATAAATTCGAACGAATGGAGTATCAAGCATGAGTATCTTAGTGGGGTGATTGTAGAGACATTTGTGAAAAATAAATTGATGTTGATAAATCATTTCAAAATCGAGATAGACAAAAATTGAGAGGACTCAAATGGATTCTATCGAATTTATCATTTTTAATAAGCTTAATAGGTGGTGATGTTTGCTCGGAGTGGTTCAATTAGTAAATTTAGTTTTTTTAAAAAATAAAGAATGAAAAAACGAAGAATCAAAATAAAGTGCAAAGTTAACAATCTTTAAAATGGGGCAAAGATGTCACATCCCAACTTAGAGATGAACCGGGTACCTGATGCCACACTTGACCCTAAATCGACCCTTGTTGGATAATTATGCTATCAGCGTAATACCAGCCATAAACTAAAAAAAAACCAAGTATATCTCTACTTTAAAATAAGTCTTCGGGGTCAAGGCCCCTATGGAAAAAGCTGCAATCAGCTCAGTTAATAGAAAAAAATCATACTAAATCATATGTCAAGGCCACCATGATATCTAAAAATATATAAATTGAACAAATATAATCATATATGATCAACACCAATAGACCACTATGCTAAAAGGAAAAAATAACAAGGTCAACACAACCGATAACACATATTTATACAACCCAAATCTACAAGCCTCTAAAAGTACTATACTTGGTCGAGATAGAGCTCCGAACATGACAAAACATTAGCAAACCTCTAGATCTGGCAACTTTGGAAGATGTGGAGTTGAACAATCTGTTGGCTAAACTACTAAGAAGGCCTATGTACCTGTCAGTTAAAACATGCAGGTAAGACTGCAACACTCCCAAGCAATGAAACATCAGTACGAACAATGTATAGAGTATGAAAGATAATATAATAACTGGACAATATCATAATATACTGAAAGTAATCATGTAAGAAAGTCAAGGATAAAATCAGTCTACTAACTACTCATGAATCTAAGCATACCAAAAATAATCAAACAACAACCTAACCAACCCCGTAAGCTCGACACCACCTACCTGGGTGTCATGCCCAAGACTACCCTCTAGACGCGAGACAGTGCCTAGAGCCACAAGTGACCCCAAACTAATCACATGACACTAAGATATTATACATAAACAGAATAAACTGACAAGCAAAATCAAGTCTCAATAACTATCATATCAATAGAAGAATCTGACACATAAGAACATAAGAAGAAATTTAACTGTCTATATGAAAACCTCTAATCATAGAGAGTTTCTAGGACAAGCTCCTAGCTAACTCTTAACAAAATTGAAAACTGAAAGTAATGTCTGAAATGGGAACATAAGTGGTGCTCTCGAGGAGATAAAGACTCACTAATACTGCTGCAAGTTCGTCACGACCTGAGTTTACACCCTAGACGTGGATGACACTCAAGAACCATTACTGGTCCCTAAACGGACCCTCATCCTGGCTGACTACAAGCGGAAAACTAATTTAATCATGCAAAAGCTTAATAATTGAATGATTAATGTCGCGCCCCATTTTTCGCAAAACGGGTTTTGGTGCACGACCTAACAACTCTTTTGGGTTTGGGTGAAGTGAAGAGTCGTCACCTAACAAATTAAGACGCGATAGGGAACCTATCTAACCTAACTAATCTAACTAAATGTCAACGAACCAGAGATCGGGTAAGGGTTCAAATTACCTCGATGGGAAGGTGTTAAGAATCCCTCTAGGTCCACAAAGGTGGTTCCCGATCGTATCTCATACAATATATGTGGGAGGTTACAATTAGCAATTAAAGTCACTTCATTGATTTATTATTTGATTAAACATGCTTACTAGGAAATAAATAACATTAAACATACTGATATAAATTAAGAGAATAAGCGAGAAGATAGAAAGTAGACAAATAGATAGGCGAAAATCATTTTTTAAATTAAACTACCCCAAGCAGTTTTAATTGCAAACAAATTAGAAAAGGGAAAAAGGGAAAGGGAGACTCCAAAACTTAAACAAATACCCTTCTACGGATCAACGCTCGGCTTATTATTCGGTCGACTTATTATTCGAAAAGACAAAACCAATATTTATTATTTTAAGCTCGAGTCGATTTTCATCATCTCCGTTAAACGGCCTAACTACCCCTATCCCACCTTCCGCATGCATAACGTCCTAGAAGGTGCCTAGCGTCCCCGCTTAATGTCCAAGAGGCATTGGACTACTACTAGGAATGTTTTAGACTAAAGAAAATATAGGCTCTTAATTAGGCCCTCTAGACACCAAGAAAACATATTGGACAATATTTAGCATGTAAAAGCTCATATTGGCCTCTAGATTTTAATTTATTAGCATGCTAGCAAACACACATAATTAGTGAAAGGTCTCATGCTAAGTGTGTGAGCATACTAACACATTAACAAGCAACACAACAGTATAATAATTAATTTTAAAAGGGGCACAAAGTTATGACATAGTGCAAAATTATTTATTTTAATCAGAATGTAATCAGGGGCAGACCAGTAAATAAAGCATGCAGGAATTGCTTATTAATTTATTGAAAGTGGAAAGAGCAGTACGTCGCGATGCAAAAAATAATTATTGCGGGCAGATTTAATCGGGGTAGATTAGTTTAAAACAGTGCAGCTATTAGTCAGAAATTGTTACCAAGCTAATTTAATTCTTAAACATGGAAGAAAATATTTAGACACTACCAGTGCAGGAAATATGCAAATAAGTTGATTTTATTTTTTTATAACATGCTAGAGCCAGCTAGATTATTTTAAGTGGCAAACTATGCATAACAGACTTATCTCAATTTTAAACATGTTGGAGATTACTTATTTACTAATTAAAAAAAAACACATCAAAATTGCAACAGATAAATAATTAGTCTAATTTATAAAATTGATTTACAATTCCAAATTGAGTGACATGTTGAAAATTGATTAATAAACCTATATACATGATTTCTAAGTGATTGAAAGATTGAAAATATTGCAACTCTTATAGGCATGATTTCTAAACCTCAGATAATATATAAAAACAATTAATCCTTATGAACATGGTTCTATAACAAGATAATTAATAAAAAATGGTAAATATGATTTCTAATTGATTGACATGTTTAAATTCTTTTAATTATATGATCAGACCAAACTAAATTAACATATTGACCTACAAATCAGATTCCAAACAGTTCCAAGATTTCACACACGATGAATATGAGTTATTAGTTACAACGGTTATAAAGACATGCTGATTTTAAACCGATTATTAAGAAATTTCGATTTGCTTGTAACTAGGCATATTATTTATAACAACCACACATAATAAAATAAAACTAAGCTAAAAGAAAAGGAAACAGTTAGCACGTATATCCCCTTCCTCTTTAGACGATCCCCCAAATATATTTCATATATATAGAGAGAGTTAGAGTTAATACAACTATTACAAGAATGAAAAATAAATATAATAAATACAAACAAAAATAACACTAAATTCCGTCCAAAATTCCATCCCTGGCGACTCTTCAAATTAGCACTCAATATTTCATACCCTGCTAAATGAAAGAAAGCAATACAAAACACGCATAATAATATCTATTTTATATGCCTAGGCAGAATAAGACATACATACATTTATTTGAGCAACAAATTACACATATACAATCACACATATAGAGAAGGAGAAGAAAACTGATTAAGATGCTTCCTTTTATTTATCAATATCCATGTTTGGACTTATGCATAAAAATAAATAAGTAATGATGCAGAACATAAAATTAAATATATATGAAAGTCACTAACCGGTTAAGCAATTAAAGAAAAACAGCAATGAAGACACACTTTAATCCAATAATCGACCCGAACACAACAAAACAACAAGGGAGAATGCTCACGTTTCTGAGAGTTTTGTTATACTTTTTTTTAGAGAATAGAGAATATTTTAGCTAATTGCTAGAATGTCTGAGTGTATAGAAGTGTGAGTGAAAAGTGAGTAGAAGAATGAGAGAAGGATCTATTTATATAGCAATGAGGGGCACCTTAATAAGGAAATAAAATCAATTAAGCATCAGTTTTCCCTATTAAAGGAGAATTGAATCGGTCAAACATTTTAATTTATTTATTACCAAAAAAGTACCAAACTAATCCACTAAATAAGGTAAAGAGATACAAGTGAATAAAAATATATAAAGAGTAGGACATATCAATTGAAGGAAAGCAATAAATATGCACCAAATATATTTACCTATTTTCGGATTACCAAAATTGAATAATAAATTACTGCAAACTTTCAATAATATTAAAAGAGCACGAGGAATTTATAAGGAAAAAATTATTCTATTTTTTTTGTTAATTTGAAGATTTACCATGGGCGAAAGATTCCAACAAATTACCACGAATTGAGCAAAGACAATCAACAATTTATGGAAGGCTACATCCTGTCCTAAAAGCAGGAGAAAACATTGAACCAATAATTAATTGAATAGGAATTAATCAAGCTGCTGACTTAGCCAATAAAATAATAGAGATCTACTTACATACAATATTACGACATTAACTATGGTAAAACAACACATAAACAACTTGACTAGAAGTAAACTCTCAGCAATCAAGGAAAAATCGAATAATTTATTTTAGGGAAGAACGAATATGGTCCTCAATTTAGTTGCGACTAAATCATGATTTTACAAATAAGAAATCATCAAAGCAATTTACAAAATAATAAATCTGCTATTTAATGAAGAAATATGAAACTCACAGGCACGGGTTCAACTTATGATAACATATATATTGAAACAACAATCTTAACACCTTAGACACGAGACGATCACCATTGAAGCAAACGAGCATTAATTTAGACAGAGAATCATGATCTTGGGCATATAAATATGCCCAATTACTACAAATTATCCATCTTTAACCTAAGTTTTAGGACATTCACTAATCTAACTAGCATATTTTGGCTTAAGATTGAGATGATTGCATACTAACATACATGATTAGCAATTTTACAGGGTTCATAAGGGAAGTGATTGAGTCAAGGAAGAAAAAAGAGTTAGAGATGAAAAGCAACGCCAGGAGCAAAGATCAGGCGCGGCGCCCCAGCATCAGCGGCACAGGCCAGGCGCGACGCGCCAGAGGGGTACTTACTGGGGCTACATTTGGGCTCACTGGTAGCGCGGCGCGCCAGACTTCCAGGCGCGATTTGGGCACGATGCCCCAATCTTGTGCGGAGTTTTGGCGAAAGTTGATTTAAAAAGGACTCCTAGTTGAAGTAGAATTCGACTCTATTGTTCCTAACTATTATAAATAGACCCTTAGGGCTCCATTGTTGGTGTTCGACATTATTTTGGTGTGCAAGAGCAAGTATCTACGTTTGTAATGGGTTTTGATATTCTAACTCTTCTATTTTCCGGAAATTGCATGAACAATTGTATTTTGTGGTTTTCTAATAGCATGAGTGGCTAAACGGCCTAGTTCTGGGGCTGTAGCCACGAATTAAATGTTGATTATTTGAGGTTTATGAATTAATTCTTGGTTGTCATTATAAGTTACTTCTATATTCTTGCTTTAGTATTTCTTGACTGGCCATCTAGAGATAAATCTATTGTCTAATCTTAAAATCGAGAGAAGAGGGGTTAGATATACCAGAGAATATAGAGAGCTCGATCGACCCATTTGATTGAGGTGATTTGTGTTTAGGAGTGATGCCCGGACGAACAACTTGCTTGGTTACGAAATAAGATGAAATATAAATGCTCGCCAGTTAGTCTATTTATCCTCGCTCAATGATGTAGTTAGATAGCTAACTGGAGTAGGCGACTAGATGTGTGTAGCCCGACTCATACAATTAACCCTATAAACTAGTAACTTGACAACTGAAATTAATTCTAAGCCAATAATATGATACATGATATTCAGAATATGCTACAGCCCTGGAATTTCTCTTTACTTGCTTGAAACATCATATTAAAGTCGTTCACATTTAGTTACGTTAATTTAGTTTATAATTAGTAGTAGTCAGCAATCAATCATCAACTCTTGAAAAGGTTACGTTTACTTTTATTTGTAGAATTAAGTGTTAAATATAAATTGATCATAAGTCCCTTGGGAACAATAACTCGTTTCTTAAAAAGTCTATATTACTTGCGCGACCAAGTACACTTGCGTGTATACTGGGGAGCAACAAATCACAATCTAGACTTGCTTTCTGATTAACGTTTCAAAGACACTGCATCCAGTTCTAAGCGTCAACGACCGCTAGTCATTACATAACCCAACTAAATGAGTTGAGGTCGATCCCACAGAGAGTAGCTTTTCCTTCGAATTCAATTATAGAAGTATGCCAACAATCTCTTCAACTGAACACTTACTGCACCTTTTTGGTTTAAGCTTCGAATTTTCAGGTTATAATTATCAATCCAATTCCACACTTGACACGAAATGATCAAATAATGAGGTAACACTTGGGAAATTGACCAACTTATTATTAAATTCAACTTAGTGGATGAACATTGATGCTCCCAATGGGATAAAATATTGTGGATAGGTAGGACTATATGTAAAGCAATTTTCTCTCGAACAATTACCTTATCTTTGTCGAATTCTCTCGAACTTCAACACTAGACGGAATATGCCCAACCCTTGTCCTCATCAAATCCACTCTCTCGAGCTAGATACAAAGGATAGATTCCATGTTTCACTTTCTCAAGCTGAAATCATGGAGACCCACTACTAAGGATGCCAAACTTGCTACTTTGGCTTTGCAGTTCTCTCTCAAGCAAGCACAAAACACTGACTTGTGACAGTAGTCATGCAAGATGACCTCGAAATGCAGCAGCAAATCAGACACACTTCAAATTAACACAATTATTCACAAATCAATGACACCCACTTAGTAAAACTCAACAATTGGTCACATAGTCAAAACCCCAAGGAGAGGGTTTTAGCCAATCATAGCAAAGAGATGAAAATCAACATATGCCATGTTTTCCATAGCTAGGTAAAAAGGAAAATTGAAAGTTAAAATCAACTATAATCTTCTCTATTACAAAATTTCAATGAAAAGCCTTGCTAAAATCACTTGAAATCCACAATGGTAGTGTTTTTACTCTCAATCTTGTGTTCCTCACGTTTCTGAATGCTTTCTCTCTCTAGCAAAAATAAATTTATGCAAGTCTGATGTGTGACCGTTTAGGACCAATCGGCAAGGTAAGTCAGGCTTCGCCGATAGTTCGGTGTCTCACCGATGTTCCTTCCTCTCGCCTTCATTTTTCACTTCTTCTTGGTCTAGTCACTGTAATTTTAGGCGATCCAGATCGGGATCGCCGAGTGGTTCCGCGAGTTGCCCTTTCTCCTTTCATCTCGCCTATCAACACTTGCTTGGATTTTCGTCAGCACTTTTGGTGACCTGGTCATCCAACTCCGAAGCGATCGGCGACACGCTGAATAGAAATACTACTCGCCGAAGTTACCCCTAATTTAGCCTCAACATTTTGTAACTTTAGGCGGTAGAGTGGCAACTTGGCGAGTCACCGAGTGGAATCGGCGATCATCAAGCCTGTTTTTCCCTTCTCTTCTTTGCTTATGTTGTCTCTAATTCCCATTTCTGTCCTAGCTTTGTTCCTAACTCCATGTACCTGAGAATCAAGGATTTTGCATCAGATATTTGCACAAAATAAGTATTTGAGGGCACTAAATCATTGTAAATAAAGCCCTAAATGAGTCTAAACTTCGGACTCAGCAACACCCCCAACTTAAACTTTTGCTTGTCCTCAAGTAAAAACTCAATTTCAGCAGTTCAAAAAGGGGTGCCTCAAATAGTGCTACACAAGACTCAATCATGAATGCACACAACAAGACTCAATTTACTCATGCAAGGATCAATTTTTGCACTCAAAGATTCCAGTTGTGACTTACCATTATCAAAGATTCTCAAGTTCACAATACTTGCTTCAAATGCAAATTCAAGCTCATCAAAAGTACTCAAATTCCCTCATACAAAGAATGATTCCATCTTCACACACAATGGTTCTACAATTTATAACTCTTGAATCACGATCAACACTCACAGTCACAAAGATGAACACATGCATGCCTCCACCCATAGGTTTGCCCTTATTTTCCAACCAACACTTGTTTCAGCTCACTCAAGATCAAAAAGATCTATTCAAGGCTTGTAACGGGGCTGAGGGTAAATGTATGGTCATTTAGGCCTAGTGGTTGTTATCCTCATGAAATGTGGTGTGAACAACATTTCATTTCCCTCTCCTCGTCATTCTCATTTATGTTCATAAGTCACCCCATTATTTCTTTTCCACGAAACTTTGGACACCCCATTTGTTTTGTGCTTTCACACTTTATTTCAAAACCTTTTCATTCTTTTTTTTTTGTATGAAGGGGTTCCATCTTTTTCAAACCCATGGATAAAGAGGGACTTCTTTGCATTTCTTGATTTACCTTCTTTTTCTCTTTTCCCCACACCCCAACTTAGGCTTTTGGCCTAAGTTGGATATTCCAATCAACCACATCTCATGAGGATTAAGGATGAAGGAATAAAGAACTGTCACAATTTCATCAAGTTTCTTCCAAGAAAAAAGGTAAGGCTCAAGGGGTGCTCAAACAAAGATCACACACGCACAAGGTAGGCCACAAAAGAGGTATAATGTCAAATTATTTCACTCTTTACAATTTGTTGCCTAAGATCACTTCAAGAGCTCACATCACTTGGTCAACCGGACCAACGGGGCAAATTCTAGGTGTCATCACACATGATTCACGGTAAGCTCATCACACAAGGCATTGGCACTAAAGATCAAACAAGACTCCACACTTTCGCTAGTGTGCAATGATCATTACAAGAGACTCATTTGATAACTGGCTAGTCACAGCGAGATGGCAAAAGTTCACATATTGTCTATGCAACTTCATTTGGCCTCATCGAAGCCACACATTCATGTTTGTTCGATTGAGAGCACTATTCAAGTCATCGGTATCGAACAAGACCGATACTCAAATTTGCACAAGAAAAATCACAATTAAATACACAAGAGGTGGCAAAAATGGGTCAAAAAGGGTCCAAGGATACTGTGGAATTCACTGACCAAGGACATACCCCCACCAAGAGCATTCAACATTGTTCCCAGTGTGAGTAGAGAACGGACACTCCCGCTAATAAAACAAGAATAAAAACTAGAAAATAAAGATAAAATTCTAGTATGTAAACATGCAGAGCAAGGTGATGAGGAATCTTCACTAAGTGCCCAGTCGGCAAGAGAATGAAACAGTCGTCGAATGCTTCGGTGGTGCACCCAATGAGCATAATATTGCCTTTTGTTCCAGTGGGTGACACTCACAGAAAGGGGCAATTTGGTGGGGATGTAGGAGGTCGCCGAATAGGTCGGTAACTCGCAGAATGGACTTAGAACTTCGCCGATCTATCATTGAGTTACGCTGTCAGTGATGAAGTAAAATGGTGAGAAAAATTGGGTCGCCTAATCATATCGGTGATTCGCCAAGTGATGAAGGTATCCCGCCGAATGTTCTAGAATCTCAGCCCTATTTTTGAAGGCCATAGGGTGGACTATGTCGTGCTCGCCGAATGGGTTCGGCGATACGCCAATAACATCTTCCTCTCGCACAAAATCCTGCACCTACAAAATCAACACACATTATTTTAAAACACTATTACTTGGGTTGCCTCCCAAGAAGCGCCTTATTTAGCGTCGTGGCACGACGTGGAAATTCTCTCAAGCATCTTCCAGGTACACCACCTCAATCAGAGAAAGCTCTTAGCACTCACCAAAGTATAACTTCAAGCGTTGCCCATTCATCTTAAATGCAAGTCCTTCTTGACCTTCAGCCTCGATGACACCATTTGTGAACACTCGTGTCACTCTAAATGGTCCTGACCATTTCGACTTGAGCTTTTCTGGAAATAGTCTAAGTCGAGAGTTGTATAGTAACACCCAGTCTCCCACTCTGAACTCCCTCTTAAGGATTTTATCATCATGCCATTTCTTCATCTTTTCCTTATAAAGGGTTGAACTTTCATAAGCTTTGAATCTGAATTCGTCCAACTCATTTAACTGCTCTACTCTCTCTTTTGAGGTCTTTGTCCAGTTTAGATTTAAAGCTTTTAATTCCCACAATGCTTTGTGTTCCAATTCAACTAGTAGATGGCAAGTTTTACAAAAAAAACTAGTTGATATGGAGACATCCTGATTGGTGTTTTGTATGCGGCACGATATGCCCATAGTGCATCATAGAGCTTTCGAGACCAATCAGTTCTATTAGCATTCACTGTCTTGGCTAAGATGCTTTTGATCTCCCGGTTTGACACTTCGACCTGACCACTCGTTTTGGGATGATACGGAGTTACTACTTTGTGTTTCACTCCATATTTGCTCAATGCAGCTGAGAACCACTTGTTGCAAAAGTGGGACCCCCCATCACTGATAATAGCCCGAGGAGTACCAAATCTCTCAAAGATGTAGCGTTTCAGAAATTGAACAACGCTTTTTCCTTCATTGTTTGGAAGTGCAACAACCTCTACCCATTTGGAAACATAATCTACAGCCACCAAGATATACTTATTACCAAACAAACTCACAAATGGCCCCATAAAGTTCCATTCCCCAAACATCAAATAACTCAACTTCTTAAATGGGCGTAAGAGGCAACTCGTGTCTTTTGGATACTCCACCTTGTTTCTGACATTGAGTGCACTTCTTAACAAACTCATGAGCATCTTTGTAGAGAGACGGCCAATAGTACCCACTTTGTAGAACTTTAGCAGCTGTATGTACACCACCATGGTGACCTCCAACTGGTGAAGCGTGACAAGCATGGATAATTTCAATGGTTTCTTCTTCCGGAACACATCTTCTAATGATATGGTCAGCACATTCTATGAATAAATATTGTTCATCCCAAAAGAAATTCTTAACATCAAACAAGAACCTCTTTTGTTGGTAGAAGTTTAGTTCGTCCGGCATTAATCCACACACTACATAATTGGCAAAATCAGCATACCAAGGAGGTTGTTTGAGAGTTACCGTGAATACCTGCTCATTGGGAAAAACATCATTTATGTTGATCTCTAGCTCGTCATTCTCCTTGTCTACCAATCTTGATAAGTGGTCTGCCACTTGATTTTCACAACCTCTTCTATCTTTGACCTCGAAGTCGAATTCTTGCAAATAGAAGCACCCACCTTATCAATCTTGGCTTGGCATCTTTCTTTGTCATCAGGTAACACAAAGCAACATGATCAGTGTGAACAATCACTTTAGTACCTAGCAAGTATGACCGGAACTTCTCAAATGCATAAACTACCGCAAGTAACTCTTGTTCAGTAACTGTAAAGTTACGTTGAGCACTGTTTAGAGTTTTGCTTGCGCAGTAAATGGGGTGAAAATTTTTGTCGCATTTTTGCCCCAATACAACACCTAATGCCATGCTGCTTGCATCACACATTATCTCGAAAGAGTCTGACCAATCAGGACTAATGATGATCGGGGTGGAAACCAATTTTTCTTTCAAGTACTTGAAAACTACCATGCAAGCATCATCAAAGTTGAATTTCACCTCTTTCTCCAATAGTTTGCATAGAGGATGTGCAATCTTTGAGAATTCTTGGATGAACCTCCAGTAAAAGCCAACATGTCCCAAAAAACTACGAACACCCTTCACCGAAATTGGTGGAGGTAACTTCTCAATCACTTCAATCTTTGCTTTGTCAACCTCCAGCCCCTTTTGTGACACTTTGTGACCAAGCACTATACCTTCCTTAACCATGAATTGACATTTTCCCCAATTTAGGACTAAATTTGTCTCCACACTTCTTTGGAGAACTTGTCCTAAGTGCTCTAAACATGCTTCAAAGGTGTCACCCACAACCGAGAAGTCATATATAAATACTTCCATTGAATCCTCCACCATGTCAACAAAAAAAGATAACATGCAACGTTGAAAGGTAGCCGGAACATTACACAAACCAAACGACATCCGTTTGAAGGAAAAAGTACCATATGGGCACATAAAAGTTGTTTTCTCTTAGTCTTCTGGAGCAATGGAAATTTGGTTATAACCGAAATACCCATCCAAAAAGCAATACCAACCACTCTTGGAGAGTCGATCAAGCATTTGATCCATAAAGGGAATGGGAAAGTAATCCTTTTCAGTCCATGAATTTAGCTTCCGGTAATCCATGCATACTCTCCACCCCGTCACCGGTCTCGTAGATACAAGCTCCCCTTTTTCATTTGGGACTACCGTGATGCCTCTTTTTTTGGTACATATTATACCAGACTTACCCATTTGCTATTCGCAATAGGGTAGATCACACCTGCGTCCAACCATTTTATTTTCTCCTTTTTCACAACTTCTTGCATTAGTGGGTTCAATCTCCGCTGATGTTCAACACTTGGCTTACAATCACTATCAAACTGAATTTTGTGAGTACAAATACCGGGAGGAATGGCCACTATGTCAGCGATAGTCCACCCTATAGCTTTGATATGCCTTCTCAACACCTCAAGGATCAATTTTATCTGCCAATCAAGCAAATCAGCTGCAATGATCACCGGTAAAGTGTTATTTTCCCCCAAGAAAGCATATCGGAGATGGGAGAGAAGTACTTTCAACTCTAGATTTGGTTGTTCTTCTGTTGATGGTTTTGCGGGAGGACTTTCTCGATTTTTTAAATCAATGTCCAATTTCAACGGAGTCTTTGAATACCCCTCCAAACCTGATAGAGCCGCTACTACCTCTTCATACCCTTGAATTTCAAACTCATCATAGTTAGCAAGCACAACTTCAAGTGGCTCACTTATACACATCAAATGTCTCACACTAGCCACCGCCTCATCAATAACATCAACAATGGAGACCACGTGAATATAACTTGGGTGTTTCATTGACTTACACACATTAAAGGTTACTTTATTTTCATTCACCCGAAACTTCAATTCTCCGCTCTCAACATCCACCAACGCTCTTCCAGTTGCCAAGAATGGTCTTCCCAAAATGATGGGAATTTCAACATCTATTTCACAATCTAGAATGACAAAATCAGCCAGGAAAATAAATCGGTCAACCTTTACCAAAATGTCATATAGTATCCCCACAGGATGTTTAATTGATCGGTCTGCCATCAAAAGTCTCATTGTTGTGAATTTTGGTTCCCCCAACCCAAGTTGTTTTTAGATCGCATATGGCATCAAATTGATTCTTGCTCCCAAATCACATATGGCTTTAGCAAATTGGAGCATACCGATGGTGAATGCTCCGGGATCTTCTCTCTTTTTGATCAGCTCCTTAGTCATAATTACACTACAACTATGAGAGACTTCGATTGTTTCAAAATCCAAACTCCTTTTCTTTGCGACTAACTCCTTCATAAATTTGGCGTACCCGACATTTCTAATAATGCTTCCACTAGAGGAAGATTAATTGATAATCTCTTGAGCACTGATAAAAACTTCTTGAACTTCTCATCCTCATTCTTCTACTTTAGATGTTGAGGAAATGGAGGCGCTATTTTGGGTAAAGGTTGCATAACTTTTGGGCTTTTATTGTGTTTCTCCATATCCTTTTGTGGTCCTTTGGCAATGCTTTGATGGATAAGTGCCTCTTCTTCCTCCATCCCTTTGTCTTCTTCATGCATTTGAGCTTCTTCATTTCCCGTCACATCGCCTATTGCTACCTTTCCACTTCGAGTCACCACAACCAGTTGTCTATCATCATCTTTCACTATCATTTTTGGTTTCAATTGTGCTGAAAGTGAACTCAACTGACCTTCAAGTATTTTGATTGCATCTGTGTGAGAGTTCACTTTATTGTTCAATGATTAAAAGTCGACTTTTATCCCTTTTAACAAGTCATCCGAACCTTTAACTTTATCAAGGATGCGTGACAACAAATCATTCACCCTCGCACTACTTGCACTCCCTCTCGATTTAGGGCTCTCACTTGAGTGAGTGTGGTCCTCTTCATGATCCTCCTCCCTTTTCCAATAGTCGCTTTTCTCGGTCCAATCTTGATAGTATCTTCTTTGCTCTTCTCTCTTGTGATAGTTCCAACCTTGATTCCCGCCCCGCTGTAGAAAGTGTGGGTGGAAACCCTCCTCGTATCTCTTGGAGCTCCAACCTTGATTCTCCCCCGACCTTAAGTAACCGGAGGAAGAACCCTCCTCAACTCTAAGCACTCCACATGTCCCCTTCAGATGCTCTTGTAGAAATTCCATTTGGGTCAACATCTTCTTGATGTTTTCTTCCCCCTCTCTCTCTTTATCAAGTTGTTCTTGTGTCAATCTAAAACAAAATGGAGAGACTTCATCCTCTTGGGTGTACCACTCTTTATTTATTTTAGTCATGTCATCAAGAAGAAACGAAACCACCTCAAATGATTGCAATATTATTCCCCCTCGTACCAATTGATCAGCCACCCCTTTATTAACCGAATCAAGACTCCGGTAAAAATATTAGAGTAGTAAATCGTTTGGTAACCTATGAGTTGGTTTTTTAAGTAAGATTTTCTTAAACCTCATCCACGTTTCATGAATGGGTTCACCCTCCCATCGCTTGAAACCTTGAATGTCATCTCTAAGCTTCATCATCTTTGATGGGGGAAAGAACCTTGTATTGAATGCTATAATCAACTCCTTCCATGATGTGATGGAGTTGATTGGTAACTTGGCCAACCACTTGCTACCCTCTCCCATCAAAGATAGTGGAATAACCGAAGCCGGATTAACTCTTGTGACACATTCTTGAATGACAACGGGCTGCACACCTCTGTAAAACTTCTTACATACTTATGTGGGTCTTCGTGCTCTAGCCCTCCATAGAGTCCTTTCATTTGGAGGAGATGAAAAGTTGTGCCAGTGACTTCAAATATTTCATTCCCATCAGCTTTTGGTATGCAAATTGCATCCATTTCACCTGCTTGAGATGGGTTGTAAACACTATTGATATCATCAATACCGTCTCGATGACCTTCTTGACTACCATTCACCTCTTCCTCACTTATTTTTACTTCTATGTAGTCCAACCAACACTACATTATGCAGCCTAAACCAATTCAACTACAACCAAACAATTCACAAATTAAATCTTCAATCGAAGAATTCTAAGTAACGCTACTCCCTGGAAGCGGCGCCATTTTGATTAACGTTTCAAAGATACTTCATCCAGTTCTAAGCGTCAACGATCGCTAGTCAGTACATAACCCAACTAAATGAGTTGGGGTCGATCCCAGATAGAGTAGCTTTTCCTTCGAATTCAACTATAGAAGTATGACAACAATCTCTTCAACTGAACACTTACTGCACCTTTTTGGTTTAAGCTTCAAATTTTCAGTTTATAATTATCATTCCAATTCAACACTTGACACGAAATGATCAACTAATGAGGTAACACTTGGAAAATTGACCAACCAATTATTGAATTCAACTTAGTGGATGAACATTGATGCTCCCAATGGGATAAAATATCGTGGATAGGTTGGACTACATGTAAAGCAATTTTCTCTCGAACAATTACCTTATCTTTGTCAAATTCTCTCGAACTTCAACACTAGACGGAAAATTCCCAGCCCTTGTCCTCATCAAATCCACTCTCTCGAGCTAGATACAAAGGATAGATTCCATGTTTCACTTTCTCAAGATGAAATCATGGAGACCCACTACTAAGGATGCTAAATTTGCTACTTTGGCTTTGCACTTCTCTCTCGAGCAAGCACAAAACACTGAACTAGTGACAGTAGTCATGCAAGATGACCTCAAAACGCAGCAGCAAATCAGACCCAATTCAAATTAACACCATTATTCACAAATCAATGACACCCACTTAGTAAAACTCAACAATTGGTCACATAGTCAAAACCCCAAGGAGAGGGTTTTAGCCAATCATAAAAAAAAGATGAAAAGCAACATCTGCCATGTTTTCCATAGCTAGGTAAACACAAAAATTGAATGTTAAAATCAACTACAATCTTCTATATTACAAAATTTCAATAAAAAACCTTGCTAAAATCATTTGAAATCCAAAATGGTAGTGTTTTTACTCTCAATCTTGTGTTCCTCACGTTTCTGAATGCTTTCTCTCTCTAGCAAAAAATAATTTATGCAAGTCTGATGTGTGACCGTTTAGGACCAATCGGCGAGGTAAGTCAGGCTTCACCGATAGTTCGGTGACTTGCCGATGTTCCTTCCTCTCGTTTTCATTTTTCACTTCTTCTTGGTCCAACCATTGTAATTTTAGGCGATCCAGATCAGGATCGCTGAGTGGTTCCGCGAGTCGCCCTTTCTCCTTTCATCTCGCCCATCAGCACTTGCTTGGATCTCCGTCAGTACTTTTGGCGACCTGGTCATCCAACGCCAAAGCGATCGACGACACACCAAATAGAATTACTTCTCGCCGAAGTTACCCCTAATTTAGCCTCAGTATTCTATAACTTTAGGCGGTAGAGTGGCAACTTGGCGAGTCGCCGAGTGGAATCGGCGATTATCAAGCCTGTTTTTCCCTTTCTCTTCTTTACTTGTGTTGTCTCTATTTCTCATTTCTTTTCTAGCTTTGTTCCTCACTCCATGTACCTAAGAATCAATGGTTTGCATCAGGTATTTGCACAAAAAAAGTATTTGATGGCACTAAATCATTGTAAATAAAGCCCTAATTGAATCAAAACTTTGGACTCATCACTTTCTAAGGAATCAACAGGAAGGATAAGATGCTCGAACTTTCAAACTAATCAACCCATGATAATTAAACTCAAGAACAAAGAATTGGAATGGTGGCCATAAAATTAATTAAAAAAACTTACATATCAAAATATGTAAGATCTCTACTGGAGTGCGCTATTGGTCATCACCGGAAAAGAAGAGGGGCACTGGCTTTGCTTCTGCCTGCTCGCTGTTCTCGTCGAAAAAGAGAGGAGCAGAGGCGTCCATCTTTG
The DNA here is from genome assembly GCF_000226075.1 of Solanum tuberosum. Taxonomy (NCBI): domain Eukaryota; kingdom Viridiplantae; phylum Streptophyta; class Magnoliopsida; order Solanales; family Solanaceae; genus Solanum; species Solanum tuberosum. Next base: position 1,306,808 of record NW_006239009.1, on the reverse strand, counting down.
CGGTTGTCTTCACCGGGGCTTTTGCTGCCGGTGCTCGCCGTCGCTTCTCGCCGGTGGCTGGTTGTTCTCGCCGGTCCATTGCTGGAGAAGAGAGGAAGAGTGATGAGTCCACAAATTGGACTCATTTAGGGCTTTATTTTGATAGGAATAGTGTCCTCAAATTCTTATTTTGTCTCAATATCTGATGAATACTCTTAAGTTTCAGGTGTTTGAAGTTTTAGTGGAAGCATGAACACTTAGGCGCAAAAAGGCTGAAAAGAACGAAAAAGATGAAGCCTGCTCATCGCCAAACCTGCTTGGCGATTCGCCAAAGGGACGCACTCCGCCCTTTGTTCCAGTACGCGAAGCCTTGAAGGAGCAGGATAAAAAAAGTGATGAAAGGAGCAGTCGGTGTTTCATCGAATAATTCCGCGAAGCAGTACTAGGTCGCCCAATGACACAGAGCACGACGATGCTAAAGGCTAGTGCAAGACGGCGACGAACTACACCAAAGGGCGAATCACTGAGTTAATAGGCGATTCTGACTAACCTCACCGAAAGATCCACCAGCACTATTTTCTGAAGTCTATAAATACTAAAATTGCTATTTATTTTGAGGAGTCGAACATTTATTTTAATTTCCAGAATAGAATAGTACTTTTTGAGATAATTTCTCTCAAGTTTGGAGAAGGTTTTTGGGAGACTTCAAGAAAAAAGGATTTCATCTTCCCCAAGTTGGAAGTGGGTCTTCTCCATTCTTCTTCCTTTGCTTAAATCTAGGTTTAATTCCTTATACCCATTTTGATTTTTAGTAACATTTTAGGTGTATTTTGTTATTTCTTGATGTGTGGCCTAAAACCCCCCATTCTTGGGGTGTTATTTAGCAAATATGTGTTGATATTGTTGTTGGGTCTTGCTTGCTGATAGGGTAGATGTATTTTAATGGTGATTTCACCTAGTGGCTGTGGTTTAATTTAATGTGTTTTTAGTTGCAAATACAAAACCACCCATGTGTTTTCGGCATTCCCGAGAGGGAGGTCGTGAAACCAAGACCGCTAGACTGATGGCCTAAGGAATGGGTCGACATGAGGTTCAGCCTGAGAGGGTGAGCCCTAGTCCCATATCCTAACACTCAGCTCGAGAGAGTGAGTGGGGTAATGCGTAGGCTGGCCTTCATGCGGCAAATGGGTGTCCGAGAGGAACACATTTGAAACGGGGTAAGTTGCCCGAGAGGGAACTTATTTCCATCTAAAGCTTAGCCTAGTCACTATTATCTTGCAAATTTCCTATCGAAAGCATGTACCCAACGATTTATCTCAACTTGTATTACGGTCACACCCCAAGAACTTGTCCATATACTTGATGTTCTTATTATTTTTGTTGTTTTTTACTACTTGCGACAAAACCCCCATTTGATATTTGACACCTTTGTGTCACCCCTTTTAATTTACAATGTTTTTAATCGTTAATGTCTTTAGCTACGACTAGTTTGAACTTAATTTTATTTTTCTACTAATTCTCGAAACCACTCCCTTGGGACACGACCCCAACCCTTGGTTGGGTTACTATATTATCGACAATCGTCGACAATCGTACTGTAGGTTAGTGTCGTTGGTTACGATAAGCATCAAAGAGCAGCGAAGCCTGCTGCTGGCTGAAAGAAAGAGGAGGAGAGAGATAGAGGAGCAAGAGTTTCAACGGTCGGATGCAGTCCATCGTTAGGCGGCGACAACGGTGACTCCGGGCAGCAGGTGAGGAAGAAGAGAGAAGAAAGGGTTGCGGCTACTCCTCTTTGGAGAAGAGAGGAAGAATGAGAATAGGGTTTGAGGTGTTTTGCTAGATTAAAATAGGAATGTTAGGAATATTTGATCTCACCCATTGGATTAGTTTAGTTGAGCGTCTAGGATTTGATCTAGGATTTAACTTAAAGAATGGACGGCTAGGATTAAATGGAAATGGAATTGAATTAAAATCTGAATTGGTTATAATTGCAATGAACAAAAGGGCTAAAATTGCAACTATATTGAAATAAAAGGCTAAAATTGAAATAGAAAGAGAGCTAGAATTGAAATAAAATTGGATAGATTAGGCTATGATTTAAGGGATAATCAAGGAAGTGCTATCCGATTAATAAAATACTATACATATTATAATATTTTGATACAAATTAAACACATTTAAATTTTAAAACATTTGAGTAAGATAAATATTTTGAGTTTAATTACCGATAAAAATAATTTGATAATAATAATAAAATAATTTAATAATAATTACAATATTTATTATAAATCATGCATAGTAAAATATATAATTCTTAGACAAAATCGATTAAACTTTTAAATCCAAAATATGTTTTTTTAAAATACGTATTTAGTCGAATAGCATTCCCGAAAGGCTTAAAGGTCAGTCAAAATTTTGTGTCAATAGCTGCCCCTTGGTTGCTTGAGAATGAATGATGAATTGTCGGGCAACCACGTTGACTTAGTAGTCGATTTTGTCCGACCGACCAAAGATATCAGTGGGATCAATTGAAACGATATGGAGTTGGAAAAGGGTACGATCGAGACCTTGGTATTAAGTCGCTTACATATCTTTCGTATTACTAGAATCAGGTCATGTGTAGTTCTAGATTTAAGAATGAGGGAAGCTTCTAAAGTTAAAATAACGGTACGATATTCGAAAGGGAACGATAGTGGCTTGACTAGATAAGATTAGAGTAGCGAAAAGAGCATGACAGAGCGATTTCCAGCTTAAGAAAGAATGAGATGAAAAGAAGTAATACGTGTAGCAAAGAATTGAGAGGGACTTTGTTGCAATAGACATGTAAGCATGATAAACGTAGCTGAGAGGGCGATTGATCTCGTCTGCAATATATCAGTCTCTGCAAATCTATAGCTTGTAATACAACTAAATAAAGTGGTTAGAGCAAATATATATCAGATAAACGGTAAATGTAAGCATGATGCAATTTTCCATATTAACCATGATATTTGCCTTAAGACTATGAAAATGATGTTTTAGGCTATGATGTCTAGGGCCATGATATGCAAAATTAATTCCTCATGTCATGAAAATGTTGTCTGTGGGCCATGAAAATGAAGCCCTTAGACTATGACACCTTCAGATCATGATAAGTACAAAGTAAATCCTTAAGCCATGATATGATGTCCGCAGGCCATGAAAGATGATGCCTTTAGACCATGACGCCTTCAGAATATAAATAATGAGTAGAGAAAGCGTACCTATTTTGATGTAATTCGGACATCTATTGATATATGTGGTTTTATTTGATAGAAACTCCATGCCGATGTGTTTCTTTGAGAACCATGTGATTTTCATAACTTGAATCAAAAGTGACATCAACAATCCTCGAGCTTAATTTAATTTCGGGATCAATATACTCCTCAGGCTCAATGCAATTTTGGGCATAATGCAATCTCGAGCGCATGCAATTCTCGGGCAGATGCAATTCACAAGGCACAGTGCAATTCTCAGGCACAATGCAATCTCGGGTACAATGCAATTATCGGGCACAAGGCAATCTCGGGCACAATGCAATCATCAGACACAACGCAATTCTCGGGCACAATGCAATCTTGGGCACATGCAATCTCGAGCACATGCAATATCGGGCACAATGCAATTCTTGGGGACAATGCAATTCTCGGGCACAATGCAATCTCGGGCACATGCAATCTCGGACACAATGCAATTTTGGGCACAATATAATAGTTGAAGCATGAAACATCTTAGACCTTTGGAAGGATCGAGCGTCATTTACTGGCGATTGTCAGGCTCAATATAAAATAACTTGGTCCTTCATCCTATCAGAAGGACAATGTGCCATTTGACTGGCGGTTTAGGCTCAAAATAATGTAGTTTGATCCTTCCTCCTACATGAAGGACGTGGTGCCACTGACGGGTGATCGTCGGGCTCGGAATAATGTAGCTTGATCCTTCTTCCTATTGGAAGGATGGGATGCCATTGATTAGTGATTTGTCGGGCTTAATATAACGGTATATCGATCCTTCAAGTGATGTTGAAGTTGCTTATTGTATATGTACTTGTTCTTTCTGCATTCAAAGACAAATAGTTAGTTATAGGGGAGGTTGATCTTTATCCCTGATTTGGCACAGTATGCTCCTTTGATGCTTGCTCAAAGTTCGACCCTTTGCAATGTTGTCAAATTTTTTGATGTTCCCTCATAATTTTCTGCCCTAGTGTAGAACTTCTAGTTATCTGATGCTCTTTTTGTCGATCAAAAGTTGTTCTCTTGAATTTTTGAGATCTTCTCAAAAATTCAGCCCCAGTCTCATTATTCGTAAATGAATGGGATTGTTGAGGTTTTCTTTCGCAAGAAAATATAATATTTAATTGATTGAATTTTTGAGATCTTCTCAAAAATTGTGCCCTAGTATTAACTTGCAAGAAGAATGTTCTCTTGATGGGATTTTTAAGTCCCTCTCAAATATTCTGCCTAGTATTGTAGCTTATAGGAAAATGCCCTTTGATTAAATTTTTGAGACCCTCTAAAAAATTCTGCCCCAGTTGTGGCTTGCTAGAAAATGCTCTTTGATGGAATTTTTGAGACCCTCTCTAAAATTCAGCCCAATTATATAATACTAATAGGGGAAAATGAAATTTTTATTAGGATAAGACCGAACTTCATAGGAGCGCCTATGTATCCCCTTTTAAATGAGAATCAGGTCTGACGTAGTTTCAAATACAAAGAGCATAATTCAAGACATGAAAAGGAACACTCTTGAGCAACAACTATAATGATAGATTCTGACCAACTTTATTGTTCATATGCTAACATAGGTACTTTCCTTGTCAGAATTTGATGAAACCTGAATGTAGAAAACTTAAACTTAAGCAACATAAGACTTTATTGGAAATTGCTTCAAATGAACTTCGACATGTTCACTGTTGGGACTCCTTTGCCACAAGGTCTGTCCAGTGTATGACTTCAGCCTTTATTAGTTGTTGAATCTTTTCTCTTAGAGCACGACATGTTTCAATAGTATGTCCTTTCATCCCCGAATGATAGTCACCAATCTTGTTTGGGTCATACCGCTTGGATTGAGTGTCTGGATTCTTGGCAGGGATATGTGTCACACAGCCAGCCATTTTAAGCCTTTCATAGAGTTGGTCAAAGGATTTAGCTAAAGAAGCTAAAATTTTGATGGGCTTCTTCTCATCATTGAATAAGTTGTTGCGAATATAAGGTTGAGTGAGGGTTTTGACCCTTATTTTCTGTTCCAAACTTGAGACCAACTTGTTCGAAGGATGCTTCTTTTCAATAGCTCTACCCATAACCTTATCATTAGTCACCTTTTTTTTTCTTTGCGATTTTCACTTGGAAGAGAAGGAGGAACGCCCTTTGATCGTGTGTGGTAAACCATGGTCTACAGATCAACTGTTGGGGAATGGTAAATAAAAAAAAAGAAAAGAAAAGAAAAACCCAGTTAGAACATTGCATAAATGGAAATAACAAGCACATTGTTCTAAGATAAGCACCTTAAATGCAAGGAGCCTCGTTGAGCTACATGTAGGCCTAAGACGACACATAAGTGATGCATGATAATTAATTCAAGCCTTATTTGCCAATTTGGAGTTTAGGTTAGAGGAAATAAACCAACTTTCATTTATTATAGAATTCAACCATTACATCATAATCAAAAAATGAAAATTGAAAATAAACTAAAGGGAAAAGGGGTAACATGGAAAAGTTATCCTAAATTCTGAAATCTTAAAGATATCGGTCCCAAGAGCTTGGCGCCAGTTGCCCTCTTGGATATGGAGTGACTTCATGCCCGAGGTTGAACAAGTTGTGTGCCCATATGTTCTCTCTTTCACCAGTGAGCCCATGGTATCCTTCTTCACTCAATTCTCTACCCTTAGCCTCTTCTTTTAAGATCCATATACAGTACTCAAGTGTACAGAAGGCCTACCGTGCACCCATAGGATCGGTTACCAAACACTTCCATCTTCGCAGTATGTTGGGGACTTGCGGATTATCTAATTCAAAGTCATACTTAAACTGATCCATGTTTGATCAGAGTGGTATCACTTGAGTTTGCCCAAATTGGTGGAGTACTCGAAGAGGAGCGTATGGTTGAACGCCCTTAAAGCCAATAAGCTCAATGAAATAATGTTCATCACCTCTCACTATGGCACGGGGGTGGATAGCCAATAGAGCTTCCATTGGATGCGGTAGCTATCGAGTTCTATAAAATATATCTTCCAGTCTACGAATCCCACAGGGGAGTTGAAACCTACCATTCTTGTTGGATGATTATCAATCTCATTGCCATAACCAAGGAAGAGGTCTATTGTGTCAGGTCATATGTGGAAGTGTTCGATAGCCCACAACTGCAGCAAAAGGTTGCATCCCTCGAAGAATATTCTACCATTGATGCATGCCGACAAATTTCTCATCATTTCTGCCAGGATCATAGGCACTATAGTTTTCCTAGGTCCACCCTCTCTTTGAGCTAGATCTTGAACCTCGTAACCCGAATGTGTGTCGATTTTTCCCCTCTCTTTAGGGAAAACAAAAGAACCTAATAGTGCGATGGAAAAGGCATTCATGCGATATGTTTCCCATCTGTCGATGGAGCACTTAAATTCTTCATAGAAAGAATAATAACCATCTTCTTGGCCAAAGCGTAAATATAAAAAGTCGAAAGAAATCCACCCAATATCTAAACAAGTTATGGTTGGATTGGACTTTATTCCAGACTTTTTAGAAACTCCCTTGATGATGGCTTATAGGGTACCATCATTTCACACTTATGGTATGGCAACTCGATGAAACCACTAATTTCATCAAACGTTGGCACCAAATCAAAATCAACAAATTTGAAGACCATCCTCACAAGATCATAAAATTCCAGCAAGGCCCTAACCAAATGACGGTCAGGTATGACATAAATGAGGTAGGTAAGACCGCCCAACAAATGACAAATCTCTCTGTCATGGTCTTCCATGTTATCATTCCACAATCTCTTAGTTTGTAGTTTACCTTTACGACCATTTATGGGTTGATGGATTATGGGAAGGTCACGACTCTGCAAAAAAAATAACAAACAAATTCTAAACTCCATTTTGGAATAATTTGGCTTGGTTTAACAATCATGATCAGATTAACACATAGTTATGCAATTTGTCTAGAGGGTGTTGCGGCCCTTTAGACGAGAGTGTGGCTACTATCATTGTGAATTGACACCAAGGGTCAAACCATCTAAGGTTTATGCTGCGTGTATGGCCTAATTAAGACTTCTAAGAGTTGGGTAGACATAAACTTGAAGAGGTTCTACGTGAGAAGACAAATGGTTCCACGGTAGTAAAACTATCTGCATCTGCCATGCCTCAGCCATCTCTCTAATATAGGGTATTTGAAGAGAATTGGAGTATTTGTGAGATGTGCAAAGTCACACACTATCACGAGAAAAACAAAAAAAAGGAAGAGGATCCCAATTGGGGAAGTGTTAGTGTAAATGCCAGTTTATTAAAGAAGTAACACTTAGCATGTAGATGGAAAACAGTAACATATAGAAAGCTTATGGAAAGCAGTAAATAAATAGATAAATATATGCATAAAAGGAAATAAACATGTAAACATATAGGAGGATCAAATGAATAAGGAAAAAAGGGCAAAGGTATTAAGCATGCAAGTAAACAAATAAGGAGGAGGGGAGGGGATTAAGCATATAAATAAACAAATAAGGAAAAGGGAAAGAGATTTAAACATGAAAATAAATAATAAATAATGGATGCAAATAAACAAGGAAAGACAAATAACAATTTAGCATGGTAATGACCAAACAAACAATAAAGTAAACCCCACATATGCATGAAACACATAATGGTAAGAACCTAAAATAACCAGCAGAGTCACCATTCTGTCGCGATCCGTTTTTCAAAAAATGGATTTTGTGTGCACGACTTAACAACTCTTTTGTGTTTGGGTGAAGTGAAGAGTCGCCACCTAACGAATTAAGGCACGTTAGGACACCTATCTAACCTAACTAATCTAACTAAATGTCAACGAACCAAATATCGAATATGGCTTCAAATTACCTTGAAGGGAAGGTGTTAAGCATCCCTCGAGGTCCACAAAGATACGACCCGATCGTATCTCATACACTTTATGTGAGGAGTTACAATTAGCAATTAAGGTCACTTCATTCTCTTAATTATTTGATTAAACATGCTTACTAGGTGATAAATAACATTAAATAAGTAATACTAATATAAATTAAGAGAATAAGCGAGAAGATAAAAAGTAGACAAATAGATAGACAATTTTTTTTAAAAATTAAACTACCCCAAGCAGTTATAATTACAAATAAATAAAAAAATAAAGGAAAAAGGGAAAGGGAGAGTCCAAAACTTAAACAAACACCCTTCTACGGATCAACGCTCGGCTTATTATTTGGAAAGACAAAATCAATGTTTGTCGTTTTAAGCTCGAATCGATTTTCATTATCTCCGTTAAAAGGTGCACAAAGTTATGATATAGTGCAGAAATTATTATTTTTTAATCAGAATGTATTCGGGGGAGGGTGGGGGGGGGGGG
>NW_006239009.1:1281094-1298228 GCF_000226075.1 Solanum tuberosum | reverse complement strand
GGGGGAGGGTGGGGGGGGGGGGCAGACCAGTAAATAAAGCATGCATAAATTATTTATTAATTTATGGAATGTGGAAAAGCAGTTCGTTGCAGTGCAAAAAATAATTATTTCGGGTAGATTTAATCGGGGCAGATAAGTTTAAAACAGTGCAGATATTAGTAAGAAATTGTTACCAAACTGATTTAATTCTTAAACATGCAAGAAAATATTTAGACACTACCAGTGCAAGAAATATGCAAATAAGTTGATTTTATTTTGTTATAACATGCTAGAGCCAACTAGATTATTTTAAGTGGCAGACTATGCATATCAGAAATATCTCAATTTTAAACATGTTGGAGATTATTCATTTACTAATTAAAAAAAACACATCAAAATTGCAACAAACATATAATTAGTCTAATTTATTAAGATCCCAAAATTGATTTACAATTCCAGATTGAGTGACATGCTGGAAATTGATTAATAAACCTATATACATAATTTCAAAGTGATTGAAAGATTAAAAATATTGCAGCTCCTATAAGCATGATTTCTAAACCTGATATAATATATAAAAATAATTAATCCTTATGAACAAGGTTCCATAACAAGATAATTAATAAACAACGCTAAATATGATTACTAATTGTTTGACATATTTAAATTCGTTTAATTATATGATCAGACCAAACTAAATTAACATATTGACCTACAAATTAGATCCCAAACAGTTCCAAGATTTTACACATGATGAAGATGATTTATTCGTTAAAACGGTTATAAAGACAAGTTGATTTTAAACCGATTATTAAGAGATTTCGACATGCTTTTATCTAGGAAAATTATTTATAACAACCACACACAATAAAATAAAACTAAGCTCAAAGAAAAGGAAACAATTAGCACGTATATCCCCCCCCTCCTTTAGACGATACCCCAAATATATTTCATATATATAGAGAGAGTTAGAGTTAATACAACTATTACAAGACTGAAAAATAAATATAACAAATACGAACGAAAATAGCACTAAATTCCATCCGAAATTTCATCCCTGACGACTCTTCAAACTAGCATTCAATATTCCACACCCTGCTAAATGAAACAAAGCAATACACTATAAATATAATACAAAACTCACATTATAATATCTATTTTATATACCTAGGCATAATAAGATATACATACATTTATTTGAGCAACAAATTACACATATAGAAAAGGAGAAGAAAACTGACCCGAATACTTCCCTTTATTTATTAATATCCATTTTTGGACTTATGCATAAAAGTAAATAAGTAATAATGGAGAACATAAAATTAAATATATATGAAAGTCACTAACCGGTTAAGTAGTTAAATAAAAACAACAATGGGGACACACTTTAATCCAATAATCGACCCGAACACAACAAAATAGCAAGGGAGAATGCTCAACGTTTTCGAGAGTTTTATTTTACTTTTTTTTAGAGAGTAGAGAGTATTTTAGCTAATTACTAGAATGTCTGAGTGCATAGAAGCGTGAGTTAAAAGTGAGTAGAAGAATAAGAGAATGACCTATTTATATAGCAAGGAGGGGTACCATAATAAGGAAATAAAATCAATTAAGCGTCAGTTTTCTATATTAAACGAGAATTGAATCGGTCAAATATTTTATTTTATTTATCACCAAAAAAGTACCAAACTAATCCACTAAATAAGGTAAAGAGATAAAAGTGAATAAAAATATATCAATAACAGGACATATCAATTGAAAGAAAACAAGAATTATGCATCAAATATATTTACCTATTCCTGTATTACCATAATTGAATAAAAAATTACTGCAAACTTTCAATAATAGAAAATGAGCACGAGGAATTTATAAGGAAAGAAATATTGCATTTTTATTTCTTAATTTGAGGATTTACCATAAGCGAAAGAATCCAACAAATTATCACGAATTGAGCAAAGACAAACAACAATTTATGGAAGACTACATCCTGCCCTAATAGAAAGAGAAAATCTTGAATCAGTAATTAATTAAATTGGAATTAATAAAGCTATTGACTTAACCAATAAAATAATAGAGATCTGTTTACATACAATATTACAACATCAACTTTGGTAAAACAACACATCAAACAAATAGACTAGAAGTAAAATCTCAGCAATCAAGGGAAAATCAAATAATTTATTTTAGGGAAGAACGAATGTCGTCCTCAATTTAGTTATGACTAAATCATGATTTTACAAATAAGAAATCATTAAAGCAATTTACAAAATAATAAATCTGCTATATAACGAAGAAATATGAAACTCACAGGCCCGAGTTCGACTTATGATAACATATTTATTGAACTAGCAATCTTAACACCTTAGACACGAGACGATCACCATTGAAGCAAACAAGCATTAATTTACAAAGAGATTCACAATCTAGACTTGCTTTCTAAGAAATCAACAAGAAGGCTAAGATGCTCGAATTTTCAAACTAATCAATCCACGATAATTAAACTCAAGAGCAAAGAGTTGGAATGGTGGCCATAAAATTAATTAAAAGACTTATCTGGATGGATCTGTTAAGATCTAAACTCCATTTTGGCATAATTTGGCTTGATTTAACTATCATGATCACATTGACACATAGTTATGCAATTTGTCTAGAGGGTGTTGGGGCCCTTTAGACGATAGGGTGGCTACTATCATTGTGAATTGAGACCAAGTGTCAAACCACCTAAGGTTTATGTAGCGTGTATGACCTAATTAAAACTTCTAAGAGTTGGGTAGACACAAACTTGAAGAGGTTCTACGCGAGAAGGCACATGGTTCCACGATAGTAAAACTATCCGCATCTGCCATGCCTCAGCCATCTCTCTAATATAGGATATTTGAAGAGAAGTGGAGTATATGTGAGATGTGCAAAGTCAAACACCATCATGAGAAAAACAAAAAAAAAAGGAAGAGGATCCCAATTAGGAGAAGTATGAGCAGAATGCCAGTTTATCAAAGCAGTAAATACTTAGCATGTAGATGGTAAACAGTAACATATAGAAAGTTTATGCAAAGCAGTAAATAAATAAATAAATAAATAAATACATGCACAAAAGGAAATAAACATATAAACATATAAGAGGATCAAGTGAATAAGGAAAAAGGGGCTAAGGGATTACGCATGCAAGTAAACAAATAAGGAGGAGGGGATGGGATTAGCATAGAAATAAACAAATAAAGAAAAGGGAAAGGGATTTAAACATGGAAATAAATAATAAATAATGGAAGCAAATAAACAAGGAATGAAAAATAACAATTTAGCATGGTAATGACCAAACAAGCAATACATTAAACCCCATATAATCATGACACACATAATGGTAAGAACCTAAAATACCGAGCAGAGTTGTCATTCTGTCGCGATCCGTTTATCGCAAAATGGGTTTCGGTGCACGACCTAACAACTCTTTTAGGTTTGGGTGAAGTGAAGAGTCGCCACCTAACAAAATAATGCGCATTAGGACACCTATCTAACCTAAATAATCTAACTAAAGGTCAACAAACCAGAGATTGGGTAAGGGTTCAAATTACCTCGAGGGGAAGGTGTTAAGCATCCGTTGAGGTTCACAAAGGTGGGTCTCGACCGTATCTTATACAATTTATGTAGGGGGTTACAATTAACAATTAAGGTCAGTCCATTCTCTTAATTATTTGATTAAACATGCTTACTAGGTGATAAATAATATTAAACAATTAATACTGATTTAAATTAAGAGAATATGCGAGAAGATAGAAAGTAGACAAATAGATAGGCGAAATTATTTTTTTAAAATTAAATTACCTTAAGCAGTTATAATTACAAACAAATAAAAAAAAGGAAAAAGGGAAAGGGAGACTCCAAAACTTAAACAAACACCCTTCTACGGATCAGAGCTCAACTTATTATTTGGAAAGACAAAATCAATGCTTGTCGTTTTAAGCTCGAGTCGATTTTCATCACTTCCGTTAAAAGGGGCACAAAGTTATGACATAGTGCAGAAATTATTATTTTTTAATCATAATGTAATTAGGGGCAGACCAGTAAATAAAGCATGCAGGAATTGATTATTAATTTATTGAAAGTGGAAAAAGCAGTTCGTCGCGATGAAAAAAATAATTATTTCGGGCAGATTTAATCGGAGCAGATTAGTTTAAAACAATGTAGATATTAGTCAGAAATTGTTACCAAACTGATTTAATTCTTAGACATGCAAGAAAATATTTAGACACTACCAGTGTAGGAAATATGCAAATAAATTGATTTTATTTTGTTATAACATGCTAGAGCCAACTAGATTATTTTAAGTGGCAGACTATGCATACCAAATTTATCTCAATTTTAAACATATTGGAGATTATTTATTTACTAATTAAAAAAAAACACATCAAAATTACAACAAACATATAATTAGTCTAATTTATTAAGATCCTAAAATTGATTTACAATTCCAGATTGAGTGACATGTAAAAATTGATTAATAAACCTATATACATGGTTTCTAAGTGATTGAAAGATTGAATTATTGCAGCTCCAATAGGCATGATTTCTAAACCTCATAGAACATATAAAAACAATTAATCCTTATGAACAAGGTTCTATAACAAGATAATTAATAAACATTGGTAAATATAATTTCTAATTGTTTGACATGTTTAAATTATTTTAATTATATGATCAGACAAAACTAAATTAACATATTGACCTACAAATCAGATCCCAAACAATTCCAAGATTTTACACACGATGGAGATGAGCTATTCATTAAAATGGTTATAAAGACAAGATGATTTTAAACCGATTATGAAGAGATTCCGACATGCTTGTATCTAGGCATATTATTTATAACAACCACACATAATAAAATAAAATAAAGCTAAAATAAAAGAAACGATTAGCACGTATATCTCCTCCCCCTTTCGACGATCCCCCAAAATATTTCATATATATAGTGAGAGTTAGAGTTAATACAAGTATTACAAGACTAAAAAATAAATATAACAAATACAAACGAAAATAGAACTAAATCCCATCCCTGACGACTCTTCAAACTGGCACTCAATATTCCACACCTTGCTAAATGAAAGAAAGCAATACACTACAAATATAGTAAAAAACACACGTAATAATATCTATTTTATATACCTAGGCAGAATAAGACATAAATTTATTTGAGCAACAAATTACACATATACAATCACACATATAGAAAAAGAGAAGAAAACTGACTCGAATACTTCCTTTAATTTATCAATATCCATTTTTGGACCTATGCATAAAAGTAAATAAGTAATGATGTAGAACAAAAAATTAAATATATATGAAAGTCACTAATCGGTTAAGCAGTTAAAGAAAAACAGCAATGAAGACACACTTTAATCCAATAATCGACTCGAACACCATAAAATAGCATGGAAGAGTGCTCAACGTTTCCGAGTGTTTTATTTTACTTTTTTTAGAGAGTAGAGAATATTTTAGTTAATTAATAGAATGTCTGAGTGAATAGAAGCGTGAGTTAAAAGTGAGTAGAAGAATAAGAGAAGAATCTATTTATATAGCAAGGAAGGGGACCATAATAAGGAATATAAATCAATTAAGCGTCAGTTTTTCCTATTAAAGGAAAACTCTATCGGTCAGCCATTTTATTTTATTTATTACCAAAAAAGTACTAAACTAATCCACTAAATAATGTAAAGATATACAAGTGAATACACATATATAAACAACAACACATATCAATTGAAGGAAATCAATAATTATGCACCAAATATATTTACCTATTCCTGGATTACCATAATTGAATAAAAAATTATTGCAAACTTTACATAATATAAAATGAGCACGAGGAATTTATAAGGAAAAAAATATTGCATTTTTATTTGTTAATTTGAGGATTTACCATGGGCGAAAGATTCCAGTAAATTACCACGAATTGAGCAAAGACAACCAACAATTTATGGAAGGCTACATCTTTTCTTAATAGCTAGAGAAAATCTTGAACCATTAAGTAATTAAATAGGAATTAATCAACCTGCTGACTTAACCAATAAAATAACAGAGATCTATTTACATACAATATTACATCATCAACTATGGTAAAACAACACATAAAATAAATTAACTAGAAGTAAGATCTCAACAATCAAGGGAAAATCAAATAATTTATTTTAGGGAAGAACGAATATGCTCCTCAATTTAGTTATGACTAAATCATGATTTTACAAATAAGAAATCATCAAAGCAATTTACAAAATAATAAATCTGCTATATAACGAAGAAATATGAAACTCATAGGCATGAGTTCGACTTATGATAACATATATATTGAAACAACAATCTTAACACCTTAGAAACGAGACGATCACCATTGAAGCAAACGAGCATTAATTTAGACAGAGAATCACAATCTAGACTTGCTTTCTAAGAAATCAACAAGAAGGAAAAGATGCTTGAATTTTCAAACTAATCAACCCACAATAATTAAACTCAAGAGCAAAGAGTTAGAATGGTGGCCATGAAATAATTAAAAAACTTACTTGGACTGATCTAGTAAGATATAAACTCCATTTTGACATAATTTGACTTGATTTAACTATCATGATCACATTGACACATAGTTATGCAATTTGTCTAGAGGGTGATGGGGCCCTTTAGACGATCGGGTGGCTACTATCATTGTGAATTGATACCAAGGGTCAAACCACCTAAGGTTTATGCAGCGTGTATGACCTAATTAATACTTCTAAGAGTTGGGTAGACACATACTTGAAGAGGTTCTACGTGAGAAGGCACATGGTTCTACGGTAGTAAAATTATCTGCATCTGCCATGCCTCAGCCATCTCTCTAATAAAGGATATTTGAAGAGAATTGGAGTATTTGTGTGATGTGCAAAGTCACACACCATCACGAGAAAAACAAAAAATAAGAAAGAGGGTCCCAATTGGGGAAAGTATGAACGGAGTACCAGTTTATCAAAGCAGTAAACACTTAGCATGTAGATGGAAATGAGTAACATATAGAAAGTTTATGGAAAGAAGTAAATAAATAAATAAATACATGCATAAAAGGAAATAAACATATAAACATATAAGAGGATCAAGTGAATAAAGAAAAATGATCTAAGAGATTAAGCATGCAAGTAAACAAATAAGGAGGAGGGGTGGGGATTAATCATAGAAATAAACAAATAAGAAAAAGGAAAAGAGATTTAAATATGGTAATAAATAATAAATAATGGAAGCAAATAAATAAGGAAAGACAAATAACAATTTAGAGAGAGAAGCACAATCTTATTATAACATATATAGATATTGAAACAATAATCTTAACACCTTATACACAAAACAATCACCATTGAAGCAAACGAGCATTAATTTAGACAAAGAATCACAATCTAGACTTGCTTTCTAAGAAATCAACAAGAAGGAAAAGATGCTTGAATTTTCAAACTAATCAACCCACAATAATTAAACTCAAGAGCAAAGAGTTAGAATGGTGGCCATGAAATAATTAAAAAACTTACTTGGACTGATCTAGTAAGATATAAACTCCATTTTGACATAATTTGACTTGATTTAACTATCATGATCACATTGACACATAGTTATGCAATTTGTCTAGAGGGTGATGGGGCCCTTTAGACGATCGGGTGGCTACTATCATTGTGAATTGATACCAAGGGTCAAACCACCTAAGGTTTATGCAGCGTGTATGACCTAATTAATACTTCTAAGAGTTGGGTAGACACATACTTGAAGAGGTTCTACGTGAGAAGGCACATGGTTCTACGGTAGTAAAATTATCTGCATCTGCCATGCCTCAGCCATCTCTCTAATAAAGGATATTTGAAGAGAATTGGAGTATTTGTGTGATGTGCAAAGTCACACACCATCACGAGAAAAACAAAAAATAAGAAAGAGGGTCCCAATTGGGGAAAGTATGAACGGAGTACCAGTTTATCAAAGCAGTAAACACTTAGCATGTAGATGGAAATGAGTAACATATAGAAAGTTTATGGAAAGAAGTAAATAAATAAATAAATACATGCATAAAAGGAAATAAACATATAAACATATAAGAGGATCAAGTGAATAAAGAAAAATGATCTAAGAGATTAAGCATGCAAGTAAACAAATAAGGAGGAGGGGTGGGGATTAATCATAGAAATAAACAAATAAGAAAAAGGAAAAGAGATTTAAATATGGTAATAAATAATAAATAATGGAAGCAAATAAATAAGGAAAGACAAATAACAATTTAGAGAGAGAAGCACAATCTTATTATAACATATATAGATATTGAAACAATAATCTTAACACCTTATACACAAAACAATCACCATTGAAGCAAACGAGCATTAATTTAGACAAAGAATCACAATCTAGACTTGCTTTCTAAGAAATCAACAAGAAGGATAAGATGATCGAGTTTTCAAACTAATCAACCCACGATAATTAAACTCAAGAGCAAAGAGTTGGAATGGTGGCCATAAAATTAATTAATAGACTTACCTGGACGAATCTGTTAAGATTTGTCTCGAAATCTGCAAAATCTTTATTGGAGTGCGTTGTTCGTCCTCGCCGGGAAAGAAGAGGGATGCTGGCTTTTCTTCTGCCGGCTGGCTGTTCTTGTCGGAAAAGAGAGGAGTAGAGGCGTCCAACTTCGCGACTGTATTCACCAGAGCTGCTGCTGCCGGTTTCTCGCCATCGTTGCTCGCTGGTGGTTGACTGTTCTCGCCGGTCCATTGCTGGAGAAGAGAGCAAGAGCAGCGAAGCTTGTTGTTGGCCGAGAGAGGAGCATAGAGAGAGAGAGGAGCAAGAATGTCAACGACTGAATGCCGTCCATCATCAGGCGACGGCGGAGATGACTTTGGGCAGCAGGCGAGGAAGAAGAGAGAGGAGAGGGCTGTGGCTACTCCTCTTTGGAGAAGAGAGGAAGAATGAAAATAGGGTTTGGAGTCTTTTGCTAGATTAAAATAGAAATGTTAGGAAGATTTGATCTCACCCATTGGATTAGTTTAGATGAGCGGCTAGGATTTGATCTAGGATTTAACTTAAAGGATGGAAGGTTAGGAATAAATGGAAATGGAATTGAATTGAAATCTGAATTGGTTATAATTGCAATGAACAAAAGGGATAAAATTGCAACTATATTGAAATAAAAGGCTAAAATTGAAATACAAAGAGAGCTAGAATTGAAATAAAATTGGATAGATTAAGCTATGATTTAAATGATTTAAGGGATAATCAAGGATAATTAATAAAATACTACACATATTATAATATTTTCATACAAATTAAACACATTTAAATTTTAAAACATTTGAGTAAGATAAATGTTTCGACTTTAATTATCGATAAAAATAATTTGATAATAATAATAAAATAATTTAATAATAATTACAATAATTTTTATAAATCATGCATACTAAAATAATAATTTTAGACAAAATCGATTAAAATTTTAAACCCAAAATATGTTTTTTTTAAAATACGTATTTAATCAAATAGCATTCCCATAAGGGTTAAAGGTTGGTCAAAATTGGGTGTCAACAATTAACTCTGAATAAAATAGTATATTCAACTCGCCAGAAATAGGCAACTTAAGTCTTTGAAACATTTAACAAAATAAATGAAACAAACTTCTCAAATTCTACTGTCTATCTATGAAGCCTCTACTATTAAAGAAGGATATCGGGACAAGACCCACAACATCTCAAAACTACTACTTGTAAGGTAAAGGTAAAGGTAAAGGTAAAGTCCTTCGGAATATAAGAAGGCTCACCAAAGATGACTGGAATATCGCATGACCTCAACGAAACGCCTGTTGATGATCATGAATACGTGTATCTGCATCATGAAACGATGCAGGCCAAAATGGTTCAGTACGTGAAATGTACGAGCATGTAAGGGAAATTCTAAAGCATAAACATAGGCTTGAACTTGATAAAAAGGAAATATACTTACCTCTTTTCAACTCACTCAACTAAACGCAACTCAAGAATAAGATACTTAACTCAACTCAAAGGTAATCAACTCAAGATACTCAAAGATAAAGCAACAATAAAAGATGCAATATATGGAAAACCATTAAAACAATAGATAATAACTCAACTGTATTGAAGAATATAATAATAACTCAATTTGTATATAAAAATGCAATATAACTCTGTGTATATAAGAATACAAAATATCTCTGTGGGAGTTTCTCTAACCGACAACCATCACTATGAGCTATGTGATGATACATCGTCTCGCCCACACTGCCAGGATTGTCTTATACTTTGCCAGGGTATAAGACCTACTCACTAAGTGGATCCACTAGTCTATGCTAAAAAGAACTAAGGAATCATCTAAAAAGTATGATACTTTCTACCCACATTGGCTACATGGTTTATGGGGGCTATGAGTTGTCTGAACTCACCCTATATCGGTGCGCTATACTACTCTTAAAATATAACTAGCTCATATGATTAAAAACATAACTCTTTCTGTATTTTGAGATTATTACTCAAAAATCTTTCTCTTAAAAGAGTTGGTACTCAAACTGCTCAAAACTCTTTTGGAAATCTCAGTTTCCTCTCATCTTAAATGTAAAAACATTTACTCTTGGGAATACTTAGTTCCAATATATCATTTTAAAGAAAATGAACTTAGCTCTACTCTTCCTCAACTCAGTGCTCAAGTCTTTAAAACAAGTTCTAAAACAATTTGTAAAAAGACTTCTTAAAATAGGGTTAATGCCAAATTATGTACGTGAACGACTCAATTCAAGGTTTTCAATAACCGTGAATAGAAATCAATACTTGGAACTCAACAACTCCAGAACTCAAGGAGTCAATGATACTACTCATCTCAAGAATGCTCGACGCGAGGTTCATGCAGAATTATGGGCATGAACTACTTAACTCAAGGACTTAATGATACCTCTCATCTCAAGACTGCTCGACTCATAGAGTTCATGTGAAATTATGAGCATGAACTACTCAACTGAAGGACATTCATGGGTAACGTGTAGTAGCTCCATGATTAGGAATATAATTCCAAATTGATTAGGAACTCAATACTCAAGATTTAGAACTTGAAGATACTACCCCTCTCAAAGATACTCAACTGATGGAGTTCATGCGAAATTTATGGGCATGAACGACTCAACTCAAGAGTCTAAATAACAATATAGAACTCATGCATACGACTCTTCTCATTCTCATACTTACTTCCTCGAAACTCAGTTTAAAACTCAAGTGTTGGCTTTGAAAAACTTCTCAAAATTTATAACTCAAAATAAGGTTCATGCTGAATTATAGACATGAACAAATTAACTCAAGGATCTTAATAAAAATATAAAAACTCAATAATTAGGAATAGAATTTTTAAAAAAACCATGAACTCAAGAACTCAAATCGACTTATCTCAAGAATACTCAAATCAAGGGGTAAAATCCTAGATTTCTCTTTTACTGATTTGAAAGTATATATAGGGCGTGAGGACGAACTAGTACAACACTATGATAGCCTTACATACTTGGAAGAACAAGGTTTTTGAAGAATCTTGAAGAAAAACTTGATTAGAAGCCTTTGAACCCTAGCTTGAAGGTAAACGATCAAGAAAACCTTTCTTGAGATTCTTGAAATCTTTATGGACAAGAATTATTATTTTCATTAGTGATTCATAATTCTAAGGAAGAATTTTAGTTGGAAAGAATGGAATTCTTGGAGAAAAACTTACCTTGAAGAAGAATCTTGAAACAAGATTGGAAGAATTTTATCTTCTACTTTGATTTTTTCTTAGGGTTTTGTCCTAGGGTTTGAGAGAGAAGAGAATGATGGATTAAAAGATAAAATCTGATTGTTTTGAGCCTTTAATTAGTAAAGAAATTCGTTTAGGGTTTTCTTTGAAGTAAGAAGACAAAAACGATGATTTTTAATATTTTCCCGTCGGCTAATTTGTAACAGCACCGTATAGGTTACTAAAATTGTTATAACTTTTTACTCAGAAATTGGATTGATGCGAAATTGGTGGTGTTAGAAAGTAGATTCAAATACCTTTAATTTGATAGGTTATGACCCACGAAACTCTCCATATTCTTAGAGATATGGTCGTTTGAAGTTGACCCAAGTAGAATCTTACATCAAAACTTAATCGATAAGGAAACTTCAAGAACACTTATCAAGAACTCATCAAGAAATTAAATTGCGCAATATTTATGGATAGATTCACATAAGAAACTCATGATTGGCGTGTGGGTGAATAAACCCAACACTATGGAAGCTTATATACCCCAAAGAACTAGGTTCTTGGCGAAATCTTGAATTTCTTAAACGAATGCTTGAAACTTTGAACTTTTTCTCCTCTTGAATCTTCTCTCTAAATCCTAAACACTTTGGGGATGAATGAAACTGATTCTAATCATTTAAGACTCCTAAAACCTTATTAAAAATGTTTAAATCCGATTGTGTAAGGAAAAGACTAAAATACCCCTCATATTTTTGGGTAACTTTCCTTATTTGGACAACCCGACTTCAAACGGGAATAACTCCCTCATACGAGCTCAAAAATTACCAAACATGATGGAGTTGGAAAGAGGATTCCAAGACCTTTCATTTGATATCTTATAGGTCTCCTAAGTGATCCTGTGCTAAAAGTTATGGTCATTTGAAGTTGACCCAAAACTTAAAAGAACTAAGAAATGACTTGAATGAATTCTCTTTAATTCTTTTTGGAACTGAAGGTGCTATATCTAGTGACCTTAATACTAAAGAAAAAATTAAATTCCTTGGTAAAAACTTACTCACTACGAAAGATGGCTCAAGTCTTAGCTCAAAAAAAAATTCGGGGTGTTACAAAGTTGATCTAGATGGCACTAATCGTGAGCAGGATATAAATCGTCAAAACTATATTATGAAACAATATAGGCAGAAAAGTATGCGGTTAGTACTTGAAATGTACACCTTATGGAAAAAAATGCATAATCATGACATGATAATATGATAAGTATGTAAAACCATGCTAATGCAATGACCAAGTAAACATAACATAAAAATTGATGATCTGATCTGAAAACTTAATACAAGGTCATGTAATATCTGAAAATCATATCATAATGTGGAAGTTACCGTTAATCTACATAAAGAATGTGAGCTACAACATGGAGTTTAGTGTACTGTGACGACATCGAAAAGATAGTGTCCTACTTACTAAGGTAAGGACCATGAAATCTGAGCTAAGGTGAATCCACTAGCAAATATCTACGTGAGATAAAGACCTACGATGGTACATAGTTCTGGGACAAAGATATTGCTACTAAAGGTCGCATATCTCTATTTATTAGAGAGCGTTCATCCCTAGGTTCACTCGATGCTAAGTATACTCCCAATGGAAAATATGTACAAATCTGGAAAGAATAGTAATTTGATAATACTGAATCATTCATAAAAAATCTGATAATAAGGGTATCTCCTGAAATCATGAAAACATAACATAAACTAAGAGATACTTTATCTAAAAGAATCTAAATCATGATAATCATACATACACAATAATTCTCTATCCAAAAACATCCTTATTCATAAAATCTGAGTAAATGAAAGATGTAGTGAAAATAGCATAATTGTGATCATGAAAATACTTGCATGTCATGAGTTCATGAAAGTATCATTGAAAACATTAAATTATTATCAATTCATACATATGAGGATCAAAATCATGAAGAGGAAATCAAAATTCAGTAAGAGCCATTAAGAAATCACGTAATCCTAGATTTTGAAAATTCAAAAATTGTAAAATTAAGGTTTCTTTGAAACTCAATGGATAAAGAAGAACCCATTGATAAAGTTTCCAAGGGAGAGATATTGTACCACCCCAAAAGTTCCTAAGCCTAGATGTGTCACGATCCAGGGGTACACCATAGATATAACATGGCGTACAAGACCCCATAGAGGCCTCATACAAGCCACTTAGCTTTCATAACATAAGATAATAGAAAATGGTGCGGAAATTTAAAACATTTTCACACAATATCAAAGTCTTGTAAAATGAAGCGGAAGTCTTTACACTTGTCTCAAACCATCTAATGCTTGAATAGTGTTAGGGATACATCCCATACAATAGTTCTAAACATAAAATGAAAGATATAAAGGAAAGGCGATCAAATCCTCGATGCTATGAGGACTCACCAAATCTTCACTCCTTGCTCTACTATGAGCCTAGCCACGGGGATGGAAGTCAATATCACTGGATCCTACATTTCATAAGAATGTAGGCAAGAGTATGCATTAGTACAAAAATGTACTAAATATGATGGCTAGCATAAATCATCAACATAAGCATAAGATAAGCATTAGTCAACACAATCTCCATGATAGGCATGGTTACATGTACAATCATACTAAAAACAATCAATTCCATCAATTCCATCATAAACAATCATAAACAATCACAGTCCACTCAATTGGATCATAACCCATAACATTAGAAGAAACCCTAGTTTGACTTGGGGAATTCTTCTTCTAAATTGGGGAAAACATTGGGCTCCATGGATGAATAAGTCAACATACCTTGATTAAAAAGCCCATAAATCTTGGAAGAATGGAGACTTGACTTGACCTAGCTTGAACCCTCTTCTTCTCCATCTTCAACTTTCTAGAGAGAATTATTTGAGAGAGGAACCCAATTCTTTTGGTGAGTTTGAGAGAATGACTTAAATGACTTAATTTAGTGTCTAAAGTACTTATATAGGTGGTCTAGTCTAGGGTAAAATTACACCACTTAATTCTAATTAAATCGAGAAAGGACCATTGTGCCCTCAACTCAACCACCCAGACTCCACCCATGATACACTACCGACGGACCGTGGATGGACCTACAGTCCATCCTGGTCAAGCGTGGTCTGGAAAGGGAATTTTTCCCATCTACGGACCCTCTAGCCACGAGCCGTGGACCCACCCACAGGGCTTGGGTCCTGGCGTGGCTACTGCCTTAGGCAGATTTCCATGGTGTCCACCTATGGGCTGACCTATGGAGCGTGGGTCCAACCATGGGGCGTGGTTGGCCCTCGTGGGTGACACTTGGAAATTCTAAAAAAATGTTAAGCTTTCCTCTTTCGTATATGGGGTGTTACAATATCTCCTCATTAGGAATATTCATCCTTGAATGGCATTCTTAGGCACTTTTTAAAGGAGACGACTTAAGACTAGCAACCCATTATCATGCAACACATCTAAATGCACACAACTAAGGAGGAATCATCAACTCCAAGCTAAACATGCTCAATGCATCACAAGGAAGGTATGAACTACATCTAACAACCCAAAATGCATGAAATTCTAACATTTCTCATGTTCAAGGAGGAACTATCATCTCCAAGCTAAAAGCATGCTCAACACAATCTCATGGAGCCTATATGCAATCTATACTCATAACATACATCAAAGGAGGAATATCTGAACTCCAAGCTATGTCATGTTTCACAACTCATCTCATGAAGTCTATATGCAACTCATACTCAATGCACTACAACATGTGGAAAATCAATCATGCAAACTCATTTTCTTTCAAAACACAAGTTCTTTCATAAACATGCACAACATAAGGAAATCATGGAAACACCTAAAACACACATGACTTCACACAAAGAACAAACCATGTGGAACTCTTTATCTCAAGCTAAAGGAGGAGTAGAAGGAGAAAGGATAAGGATATCGGGACATCTTATTGGCTTCGGCCTCCCAAGTAGCACCCTCAACTAAACCCTCACTAAAAGATCCCTCCTTAACATTTTCACGGAAACAACTTCCTTGCTTTTCTATTTCTTAACTTGCCGGTCCAAGATCTTATCCAGTACTTCTTCATAAGAGAGATTCTCATTAACTCCCAACCCCTCTAAGGGATATATGAATGTCGGATCTCCAACACACTTCTTTATCATAGAGACATGGAAAATCGGATGCACCTATGCCAACTCATTAGGCAACTCTAGATCATAATCACCCTTATAAACACATCTCAAGATCCCTTATGGTCCTACAAAACAGGGACTAAACTTCCCAAACTCATTAAACTTTTCAAAGGTGAGAAATTCAAGTAACCCAACGACTTTGTTATCTAAGCACACCATCTCCCCCTTGGGAGAAAGCCTAAACAGACATTCTAAGTATTGCTTCTTTCAATTCTAAGGTCGGATCAAGTTATCACTAAGATTTCACATCCATCACACAAGATGATTCTAAACCATGGTGAACTATACTACTACCCTTTATAGAAGTCTACTAATTAAACATCTCAAGGTATTTTCTAAACACCCTACTTATCAAATTTTTCCAACCTACCCAAAACTCACAATGACCGTTGATGAGTCCACGATTTGGACTCATTTAGGGCTTTATTTTAATAGAAATAGTGTCCTCAAATGCTTATTTTGTCTCAATATCTGATGAAAACTATTAAGTTTCAGGTATTTGAAGTTTTAGCGGAAGCATGGATACTTAGGCGCAAAAAGGAACAAAAAGGCTGGAAAGAACATAAAAACTGAAGCCTGAGCTTCGCCAATCACTCTTGACAAATCGCCGAAGGGAAGTACTCCGCTCTTTGTTCCAGTACGCGAAGCCCTCAAGGAAGTGGATCAAAAAGGCGATGAAAGGAGTAGTCGGCGCTTCGCCGAATAGTTTCGCGAAGCAATGCCATACTGCTTAATGGTCCAGAACATAAACATGCTGAAGGCAAAGCACAAAAGACGATGAACCAGAAGAAGGGCGATTCGCCAAGTCATTCGGCGATCGCGACTAACCTCACGGAATGGTCCACCGCAACACTAAATCTGAAAACTATAAATACTAGCCTTAGTTATTATTTTTAAAAAGTCGAACATTTATTTTAATTTTCACAATAGAATAGTACTTTTTGGGATATTTTCTCTCAAGTTTGGAGAGGGTTTTTGGGAGACTTGAAGAAAGAAGGATTTCATCTTCCCCAAGTTGGAAGTGGGTCTTCTCCATTCTTCTTCCTTTGCTTAAATCAAGGTTTAATTCCTTATACCCATTTAATTTTATCATTTTAGGTGTATTTTTTTATTTCTTGATGTGTGGCTAAAAACCCCCATTCTTGGGGTGTGATTTAGCAAATATGTGTTGATATTTTTGTTGGGTCT
>NW_006239009.1:1256495-1281013 GCF_000226075.1 Solanum tuberosum | reverse complement strand
GTGGCCTTCATGCGGTAAATGGGTGTCCGAGAAGAACGCATTTGAAATGGGGTAAGTTGCCTGAGAGGGAACTTATTTCCATCTAAAGCTTAGCCTAGTCACTATTATCTTTCAAATTTCCTATCGAAAGCATGTACCCAACGATTTATCTCAACTTGTATTGCGGTCACACCCAAAGAACTTGTCCCCATACTTGATTTTCTTGTTATTTTTGTTGTTTTTTTACTACTTGTGACAAAAACCTCATTTGATATTTGACACCCTTATGTCACCCCTTTTAATTTAAAATATTTTTAATCGTTAATGTCTTTAGGTACGACTAGTTAGAACTTAATTTTATTTTTCTACTGATTCTCAAAACCACTCCCTTGGGACACGACCCTAACCCTTGGTTAGGTTACTATATTATCGACGATCGTAGACACTAGTACTGTAAGTTAGTGTCATTGGTCACGATATGCATCAACCATATTGGGTTCTACAATCTATAAAACAAATCATAACAATAATGCAACCAATTCATACTAAAGACAACATCAAAGTCTATCATATCAAGTTAGAAAACCAAAGCAACACCAAAATCTATAAAGCATGAATGAAACACATACCGGTAGTCACATCTGGAGGACATTCTTGTTCACCTCTAGCTTGGAGATGCCTACCCTCTCTTCCCTTAGCCTTCATCTTTGGGCAATTTATCATTTTGTGGCCACTTTCACCACAACTAAAGCAACCCTCCATGCCGGCTAAACATATACCCTCATGTCTTTTTCCACATCTAGTACAAGTAGGCCATATGGATTTACCACTAATTCCTTGCAGTTTAGGGTTAGACACACTATCTTCACTATACTTAGGAGCATTGGAGGAGTCTTTTCAGGAAAACCTTTGTTGATGCTTAGGACGACCATGTCCATCAGACCATACATGAGGGAAATTATCATCATCTCTAGACCTCTTTTTCTCCCTAGCTCTCCCATTTAGTTTCTCCTCTTCAATTTGTTGGACATGAGTCATAAGACGAGAAATATCAATGTCACCAATGAACATAATTTGATACTTCCAAACTTACACCTCAATTAAGAAGTATAAACGGTCGAAGTCAATTTATAGAACTCAACGTGAGTTGAGGTCTATCCCGCAGAGAATTTCTTTATAGAAATGATTTCACTGTCGCGTTTACCAAAATGTTGTTATTATTTCCTAAAGAAAACAATTACGGAATGTAAATTGGGTTTAGTTGTAAAGTCCTAGTACCTAAGATTGGTAAGCAAAATACAGATTAACAATTAACAGAGTATTAATTCTAAAGTTATTTCGATAAATAAATGAAACTAGGACTGTGTTCCCTATAACATTGCATCTAATTTTTTCCTGTAAATGAGTTTCAGGCAATTCATCTCTGCAAAATACAAGCGAGTTAGATATATCTAACACTTCTCAGTCTAATTAGATAACTTTCACTCAAACCCTCTCAGTCCTAGAGTGTTAACAAGTCTTACCCTCACTTACGATAGTGTTAAAGTTCTTTTCTCTCGAACTCAAACTTTGACTCAATTTCTTCAAGTTAATTCATCTTTTTCTCGAACAAATGACAGATACATGCTAACTCTAATGTGTGCACTCATTAGAATACATGAATA
The DNA here is from genome assembly GCF_000226075.1 of Solanum tuberosum. Classification (NCBI taxonomy): domain Eukaryota; kingdom Viridiplantae; phylum Streptophyta; class Magnoliopsida; order Solanales; family Solanaceae; genus Solanum; species Solanum tuberosum. The sequence continues at coordinate 1,279,370 of NW_006239009.1, read as the reverse complement.
ACGAAAGCTAAATTATAGTTTGCAAACATAAATCACCTTCCACTCATCTTATGAAATTATACTTAGATTTACGTCATAGATCCCACAATCCCAGTTGTGGTGTTTAGCCACTCATGATTTCACGTAAACATACATAATTATATAATGAAAACATGATAAGAAAGTACTTACAAAAATAAACAAAATCAATAAGCACTTTGATGATTAAAAAACCAGAAATCTAACTTCAAAACTGATTCAATGTTAATCGTTCAAAATTAAAGCTAAGAATATTTGAAACTTCATCGCTCGTTCAAGATAAGACGAGATAAAAACTAAAAACAACCTAATTAATTCAAATAAAGTGTCTAAAACGAGTCCTACTCGATTTAGGACTGAGCTGTCGCGCCATTTCACGAATGCCACCACGGTCCGTCAAGGGCCTCACGGTCCGTGAAGCCCTTCGTGGTCTTCAGTTGTAATTCTCCAAACTTGTGTCTTCAATACCTGTACACTGGAAATGCATCACGAACAACACCACATACCGTTATAGAGACCACGGTCTGTGAGGGTGTCTGTGGTTTTCACTTGGTTAAATCCCATTTTCACTCCCTGACTCCTGGCCACTGGTTCAACTTCACGGACTATGTCACGACCCATCTTGATCCTCACGGCCCATATAGGCAGCCGTGAACTTTACGTGGGTTATCATCAACCTTCACTTGAAAATCATGCCTATTGGATAGAAACCACAAGCAGCTTCACGGCTCGTCAGAAGGACCATGACCCGTCAAGGGCTCCGTGGTCTTCACTTGGACATCAGAATCTCAAATTCCAGTTTGCATTTTCTTCTTTTCTTTTCTCTTTCACGACTACCTGTTTTACCTGTACAAACATCAACAAACACATCATATCTACATAATTACACTCGATTCTAGTATTAATCCTTAGTTTTCAAGCATCAAATGTGCCAAGATTTCTCAACACATCAACACCCTCAACTTAGAACCATTACTTGTCCTCAAGTGATGATAAAGACAAACATTCGACTCTTCAAACCCCACAGATAATATCCTAATCATGCAGAAGCCTTATTAACCATAATTTGTATCCAAAAACATCAATCTAACATGCAAGGATCAATTGATGACATCTCATTACTCACAGTCGACTATGCTTATGCATGTGTGATATCAACTAACACAATTTAACTATCAAATGCAATCACTGTGTCCTCACCCGAAAGAAGTCCCTCACTCATGATAACTGGACTAATTTCTACATTCACACTCTCAAAGAACTTCTAACACTAACAACAAAAGACCATAAGCTTGCCCTTGCTTTATACACTTTATCTATCAAACAACTACAATAGGATCACTTTAGGGCTTTATCAGCTTGTAACATAGGCTCAGGCTAGGGAATGGATTTTTGGGTTTGTGAGTGATAAGTACCTTGGTTCTCCAAAGTTTTGTTCGCACACAATTTTTTCTGAGCGATTCCCTCTTTTTCTTCCTTTCAGTACATCCCAACAACCATTATTTTACTTTTTTTAGTCTTTCCTTTGTTTATATATATATATATATATATTACATTTTGTTCTTTCAGCTAACTGGTTGAACCTTCTTTTTTACATCTTCTTTCTGCTCGGGTTGCAATCACCATCAACTTAGGCTTTGGCCTGAGTTGTGACATCGTATCTTCGGAGAACCAATGATATGATATTTAATGGGTAAGAACAAAATTGATTTTGAGGCTCAAATCAGGTTCAAGTGATAAGCTTTTTATTTGGTTGTTTTATTTTGGGTTTTAATGGCTTAGCAAAAATGGCCTACTGATCCTTTCCTATTCAGTTATTCTCTGATATAAGCAAGACTACTCGGGCAAGTTCTAGTTTCTGCTCCTAGCGTTAAACTTCAAGCAAACCTCACACACACATGACACAGACTTACATTTTCCAGTTTATTAGTTCACCAATTTATTCATCAGACTAGGAGTGATCAACTCATCAGTACCTAAGATGTTATCAAAAGAGCCTAACAGTTAAATTTCAGATTAAGGCCTTCATTTAAAAAATAACTAGGTTGCTGCACAATTCAACACAAAAACTTCACATTTTCCTCCAAAACACAAACACACCAATCACAATTATCAGACAAACATAGAGTCAACCTCCATTCATTCTAACAGCTAAAATGTCAAGTTACTCACCATCCCCTCCCTAAACAAAAAGACTTTACCCTCAAATTCAATGAAGGAAAATAATACAGGGCTGTGAGGAGGGGTCATACCTATGGCACACTAGGCTCCGGTAGCCGGATCAACGTCGGCACCCTTATCAATCGGTGCACTCTCAGAAACCAACTTTGGATCAGGCTTTGCACCACTAACCGGGATAGGTACTCCGCTACCAGAAGCGCCAGCAAACACCACATCTCGCTGTTGTTGCAAAAATGCCTCATTTTCTCTTGCCTTCTTCCTCGATGCTTTGCGGGCTTTCTTGTGTTGTCGTCTTTCCTCTTTGGATAGGTCAGCAGATAGCTCCTCATCAGACTCTACGGCTTTGTGTTTTCTCTTGCCGGACTTAATCTTGGGTAGCTCTCCCCAGAAATCGTCAAGTGATTAAGTGGTAGGCGTCTCATTGAACAATTTCATAAAAGAGTCTGGCATGACTAGATTGGGCACCTGTACCAGTTTTTCAGCTAGTTTAGTAACTTGAGCTCGTATCTCAGCCAACTGCTTCTTGAACTCTTCAATATTGCTTGAACCGGCAACCTGCAACTGCGCTTGGACATGGGCCTCCAAGCCATCCATCCTATTTTTTAAAATAGCAAGCTTGAACTTGCATTTCATCTTTTACGTGCTTCTCCGCAGCTAACACATCGCGCTCTATGAGCTGGGGCATCCAGTGGATAATTTGGTCGACCAAAGTCTTGGTATGTTGCTGATCTGCAACCAAATTTTCAAGGAAAGCAGTAGGAATAGTGATAAAAGTAGTTGTAGCCTGGGAGGTTGAAGCTGGTGGTGGTGATGGTGCCCCCGAAGTTGGCTGTGAGGATTCATCCGACTCAGTTTGGCCTTCAGCCTGTGGGAGGACTGCTGTTGTATGTGGTACAACCATTAATGGTCCCACTGCTCCTGATTTTCTCCCAAACAAAGGATTGGCAACATCTTGGATTTTGGAAGTTGCAGTTATCTTGGATGCCTCAACCGGTTTATCCACCAACTTATTTCGGGGAATGTTATCCTACAAACAAAGTTTCCCTATCAGACAGGGAACGACAAACCTGCTCGCTCATTCAGCGCGCTCTCTCGCATCTCCATGGCGATGATCTGACCCACATTCACAAGGTATCCGTCCATGAGGCACGCGACCAATGATACCAGTGATGGAGAAAGTGTATTATCATTTGTTGTGGGTTGAAACTGTGCTCGAACTATGGACCACCAGACCTTGGCCGGAAAGTTGAGGGACGCCTTTGTAATCAACACATGTGGATCAGACACCCATGCTACCGCTTCTCATTCTGCGGCGGTATAACCTACAATTCAATGCATGATGCGCTCTCTCGAACTAGGATCCTCCATCTCCGACTCACTCGTGACAACATGGTGTTTACCCTCAAATAGTCCTACAAAAGTTGGCGTTGTATACTCTAGGTCATGTAACATCCTATTGATTGTTTCCTTAGAGATGTTCACTATCCTTCCCTGCACAGTGACTGTATCCAAAGGATCCAGTGTGGCTGCAACTGTCTTCTATTCTCTCTTCGTTGTTTTAGTTTTCGTATCAATGTTCATTAGAGTGGATGTGTAAATTGCACAGAACTCTCGAGGTAGGTGGCTGGTGTATTCCCGAGGAGCATTGTTCATCCATTCAAACTGGTGAAGCTAGAATAGTATATAAATATCTGGGAATGCCTAGATGTCTGCCATCACTACCCTAGTCTCAGGCATGAGTGGTCTATTTCTAAATCCACCCAACTTATTCACGATTCCATTATTGAAGAAATCTTCCGACCTGTTCACTGTCCGAATAGATCTGAAACAATCAATCAGCTGCTGTCTTACCACTAGTTCAAATTCGTGGAGGTGAACATATTGGACCATTGTATCATATGGGGTAACCTCATCATCCCACTCTTCGGCACCTGCCTTTGTCTGAGCTCCAGGTACAGCCTCTGGTCCTACTGCAGTGGAGATGTGGTTACATCTTCCTGAGAGCCGCTTTCGGACTCTGTACTGCCTCCCAAACCATCATTAGACTGGCTACCTGATTCCTCACCGCTACCAGAACTACTACCTTCCTCTTCAGACGGGAAATGAGTGTTCTGGAGAATCGCCCTCGCGGTCTGGGATCTAGTAGTTCGAGGTGAGACTCCTCAATGGTGGTATTTATCTGAACCTCAGGAACTACTAGACTCTGAAGCGTTTTGACCTTTCGATTGATAGGGTGTAGGTGAGGAATGTTTAGTTCCGTTCTTTCTTCGAGGAGCCATAGTACCCGAGAAATACAAAAACCCATTAGTACGCAAAATAGTAAAATGACACACTATCGGGTACTCAGACTTTCCCTGTGCAATTACAACGTGACACCTTACCTTAAGAATGTCGTCACCCAATCTATCATTGGGAAAGGCCACAGAATTAAAATACAGAAAAGAAATAAAAATACAAAAGCAAAACTAAAATAAAATAAAAATATCTATTTTTTTTATACGGAGGTCTACACGGGTCGTAGTAGCTCCAACGATTCGTGGAGACCGTCGTGAACAAGCCTTGAACATAGGTGCAGATAGGGGCCATACTGGTTAAAGTTCATGGAGGGCTTAACGGCCCGTAGAGTGAACCATGGTTCATGAAAGCCCCCATGAAAGTAATAGTGTGAATTTCATATGCTAAGTGTGGACCACGATTGGTTTCACGGGGTGTGGTGGTCATCATGGTCCGTGAACCCTATTGTGAACTTACACTTCACATATATTCAGTGCCCTTTTCTCTCAAAATCACCATAGGTTAGGCTACACCCATTTGTAGTACATGATCACAATGCAACTACTAAATCCATTAATATCCATTAAGCACAACGCAACTAAACACAATACTCATCCAACAAACACATACTCACAAGGGAACACTGAGTATTCCTTCAATTTCATCCTAATAGACCGGCGAAACTCACATAGACAAACTGAACTTAAGAGATTTCGACACAATTTCTTACTAATAGCATCATGCTATACTAATTTCTCAAAAATTGATCATACCCATACATCAACACTAGTTGTACACAAATTCAACCACCCCACATAAGATTACAACTAATTTAAACAAAACCCACAACAATTCATCAGACCCTCATAAGTAAATATCATCAAAGATAATACTGGTCAAATTCAATCAAATAGAAGTAGATCTAACTTGTTTCTAGATAAGATTACACTCATAACAAGAGCATGGGGAAACTTACTTCGAATGAGATCACAATTATTTTTCACTACACAGAGAAACAATGAACCACACTTTGATGACTTGACACTAGTACTTGGGTTCGATTGTTCGATGAAGTTGAAACTTATGGTTGATGAAAAACCTCTTTATGCCTTTGATAACCATTATGGAAGAGAGAATGAGATGAAAAATACCTGACCCTCGGCGCTTGAAGAGTAATATATACGTTTCTTTTTAATCTTTCCATACGCAAGGGTCGGGTCATGTGGCAGTGATAATGGGTTAGGGATGACAGACTGTGAAGTGGCCCGTGAAGGGTACCATGGTTCGTATAGTGGTCTGTAAACATGACTTTGGAGGGTTGACTTACCTGAGGTTCATGAGAGGCTAAACGGTCCGTACAAAGCTTGACGGACCGTGAACCCTTTCGTGAATCAATTTATGGCAATTTCCAGTAGCCTCATTTGGCTGGTGTTGAGGATGACGGGCCGTGAAGTTGCCCGTGAAGGGCACCCTGGCCCGTGGGACTGCTCGTGAAGAGTTGTCTGCACCTAAGTTTTGTCATTCTTAGTTCAAATCCTTCCTGCACACATCAACACAGTGACTCTATATAAACAAAGAAAAATGACAAAAAGAAAACTACCTATTACAATTACAATCTTGGGTTGCCTCCCAAGCAGCACACAATTTAACGTCGCGGCACGACGCAGGTTACTTGATTACTCAGACTTCATCAAGCTTACATTCATCCACTAATTTCACTTCTTCTGGAACACCCAAGTATGCCTTGATTCGCTGACCATTGGCCTTGAACCTCTCACCCTTGTCATTCTCAAGCTCAATAGCTCCCGAATGAACACCTGAGTTACCTTAAAAGGTCCAGACCATTTGGATCTCAACTTCCCCAGAAACAGACGAAGTCTGGAGTTGAAAAGCTACACCAAGTCACTAGGAGTGAAGGTTCTTTTCTCAATATGCTTATCATGATACAACTTCATCCTCTCCTTGTACAATGCAGACCTCTCATATGCTCTCAAGTGAAACTCATCCATCTCATTGATTTGATCCAGTCTCAGGTTTACCGTTTCACTCTAACTTAGATTCAGCTTCTTCAATGCCCAGAGTGCCTTCTGCTCAAGCTCAACTGGAAAATGACATGCCTTTCCAAACACCAATTGATATGGAGACATACCAATAGGTGTCTTGAAGGCTGTCCGATTTGCCCATAGAGCATCATCTAACTTTCGTGCCCAATCTTCCATGTTGGCATTCACTCTTTTTTCCAGAATCGCCTTTATTTCCCTATTGGATACCTCAACTTGGTCACTAGTCTGTGGGTGATAATGTGTTACCACCTTGTGTTGTTTAACCCCATATTTGGCTAGAAGCGCAGTGAATACCTTGTTGCAAAAGTGGGAACCGCCATCAATGATAATAGCTTTGGGTGTGCCAAACCTTGAGAAGTTATTCTTTTTCAGAAAGCCAGCAACACTTTTGCCATCATTCTCAGGCAGAGAAACTGCCTTAACCCATTTGGACACATAGTACACTGCCACCAGTGTATACTTCCTGCCCATAAGAGCTCACAAATGGGACCATGAAATCAATTCCCCACACATCAAATAACTCTACCTCCAGAAAAAGTGTCATTGGCAGCTCGTGGTGTCGAGAGATGGCTCCTTGCCGCTGGCACACATCACAACTCCTTACTATATCCATTGCATCTTGATGAATTATAGGCAGAAGTACCCACTCTGAAGCACCTTATGGACTATCTGAGCGCCTCTATGATGGCCACCCACTGGAGAGGAGTGACAAGCCTCTAGAATATTCAACATCTCAGCTTCAGGGATGCATCGCCTGATGATATTATCAGCACACACCCTGTAAAAATAGGGCTCATCCTAAAAATACTTACCCACATCATGCAGGAACCTCTTCCTTTGCTGAAATGTCAGCCCCTCATGCATCAAGTCACTAACAAGAAAGTTAGCAAAACCAGCAAACCAAAAAATATGATCAAGAGTTGCAGTTAATACCTGCTCATCCGGGAACAAATCATTGATTTCTAGCTCAAGTTCCTCTTTCTTTTCAGCCTCCAACCTAGACAGGTGATCAGCCACCTAGTTTTCACAAACTCTCCTATCCTTAACCTCAAAATCAAACTCTTGAAACATCCACACCCATCTGATCAGCCTTGGCTTGGTATCTTTCTTTGCCATGAGGTATCTCAGAGCTGCATGATCCGTGTGGACTATCACTCTAGTACCCATCAAGTAGTCTCTGAATTTCTCGAAAGCATACACCACAACCAGTAGTTCCTGTTCAGTGACTGTGTAGTTTTGTTGTGCTCAATTTAGTGACTTGCTAGCATAATAGATCAGATGGAACATCTTGTTGCATTTCTGTCCCAACAGAACTCCTAGGGCAGTACCACTAGCATCGCACATTACCTCAAATGGTTCAGCCCAATATTGGCCAATGATCACTGGGGAAAAATCAGCTTCTCCTTCAGGCATTCAAAGGCTCTTAGACATGCCTTATCAAAAGCAAATTTCACCTCCTTCTCTAAAAGCTTACACAAGGGGTGTGTAATTTTTGAGAAGTCCTTGATGAAACGCCTATAAAATCCGGCATGTCCTAAAAATCTTCAAACAACTTTCACACAAATATGTGGAGGCAACTTTTCAATCACCTCAATTTTGGCTTTGTCAACCTCTAACACTTTTTGTGACACCTTGTGACCAAGGACTCTACCTTCCTTGACCATGAAATAGTACTTCTCCCAATTCAGCACTAGATTGGCCTCCTTGCATCTCTGTAAAGCCCTGCTAAGATTGAGCAAACATTCATCAAAAGTATCACCTACCAATGAAAGTGGTCCATGAATACCTCCAGAGTGTCCTCCACCATGTCTGAAAAGATAGACATCATACGCCTCTAGAAATTTGTTGGTGCATTACATAATCCAAATGGCGTGCGTTTAAATGCAAAGGTGCCATAGGGACATGTAAAAGTGGTATTTTCCTAATCTTCAGGAGCAATTGATATCTGGTTATGGCCAGAGTATCCATCCAAGAAACAGTACCACCCTTTTCTAGCCAACCTGCCAAACATCTAGTCCATGAATGACATTGGGAAGTGATCCATCAAGGTCCACTTGTTCAACTTTCTGTTGTCCATATACACTCGTCATCCAGTGACTGGTCGCTGCAGGATCAACTTATTCTTCGCATTTACAACCACTTTCATACCACCCTTTTTGGGCACACATTGCACTAGGCTGACCCAATAACTGTTAGAAATGGAGCACACAACCCCAACATCTAACCACTTGATGATCTCCTTTTTGACCACCTCTTTCATTGGTGGATTTAACCTCCTCTGGTGTTCAATGATTGGGCTGCAGTCCTCCTCAAATTGGATCTTATGAGTGCATATACCCGAAGGGATCCCGATGATGTTAGCAATGGTCCACCCAATTGCCCTTTTATACCTTATCAACACTTTGATCACAGCTTGAACTTGTTCATCATTCAAATCTGCAGCCAAGATCACAGGCAAAGTGTTGTTAGTGCCCAAAAACACATACCTCAGGTGACAAGGTAATTGTTTTAGTTTCAACACATGCGGCTCCTCAATGGACGGTTTTGTTGGTGGACTTGGCCTGTTTTTCAAATCCAGGTCCAGTTCTTTGAAGCATAAGAGTGTGCTCCCATACCCTGTAAAGCATTTACGGTTTCCACATAGTCAGTCGGAAATCCGCTTCAAAATTCTTCAACACGGCTACTAATGTTTTAACAGCCAGCCTCTCCTCAATGGTCGCTCCCATCTCTTTTTCATCAAAGGTTTCTATCGCAGATACCACATTCATGTCATGCAGCTGTTTCATTGACCTATAAATGTTAAACTTTACCTCTTCCTTGTTGAGTCTGAATTTCACTTCTCCACTCTCAACATCTACCAATGCTCGTCCTATGGCCAAAAATGGTCTTCCCAAAATTATGGGAACCTCAAAATCTACTTCGGAATCCAAGATAACAAAGTCTACCGGAAAGATGAAAGTGTCCACCTTTATGAGCACATCACATAAGATGCCCACAGGTCGCTTCACCGACCTATCTACCATCATCAACCTCATTACTGTGGGTTTTGAAATTCTTAACCCCAGTTGATTGTAGATGGCCAGCGGCATCAAGTTTATACTGGCCCCTAAGTCACACAAGGCCTTTGCAAATTTGATTGATCCGATGGTACACGGTATGGTGAATGCATCCGGATCCTCCTTCTTCTGTACCAGAGACCTGGTAGGAATAGCACTGCAGTGATGAACATTGTCAGTAAAATCAATACTTACAACTCTTTTCTTCGTGACCAAGTCCTTCATGAACTTAGCATATCCTGGAATCTTCTCTAGGGCTTCAACCAATGGTATGCTCACTGATATATGTCTCAACATGGTGAAAAACTTAGCAAATTTCCCATCTTCGGCTTTCTTTTTAAGCCTTTGAGGGAAAGAAGGATGTGGTCTTGGTATCTTCTGTAGAGGCATAGTTCCCTCAACTTTTTTTCCTTTGCTCCTGCTGGTTTTGCTATTGGTTGAGCGTCCTCAAAGTCATCTACATGTTCAACTTCGGCCTCCTCTCTTCTAGTTTTCTCCAACATCTGTTCATGCTTAGTACCTGCAGAAATAGGGTCATTAAGAATCTTATCACTCCTAGTGGTGATAGCCATGCAATGCCCATCCTTCTTAGGATTTTGAATAGTTTCACTTGGTAGTGACCCATTATTCCTCTGGTTTAGTGATGCTAAAAGTTTCCCCAACTGTTGCTCTATTTACTTGATGGAGGTGTGTGTGAGAGTCTACCAGTTGACTCATACTGGAGAAATCACGTTTCATCTCCTTCACCCCTGCATTAGTTGACTCAACTTTTTGGAGCACCTTGGCCAAAATGTCTTCCAACTTAGACCCAATGGAGCTACCACTTGCCCAGTCTCTATTACATGGGGGCACATACACACCACTGCAATCATTTTTGTACCCATCTCTGTTCTGCCAGTTTCCTACTCTCTATTTACTGGCGTGTCATATTGTCCTTCTCTGGAGTAGTTCTGACCTGCGTTTCCAAATTTGTAACCTTGGTTTCCCGAGTTATAATTCCGGAAACCTCCTTGGTTGCCCAAGTATTTAGCCTCCTCATCTAGATCGATCTCCTGATCTTCATACCTGTTTGGAGGTCCTAAAGCATTTACCTTTTCAGAACTTGCGACAATATGCTTCGTGAGTAGATCTATATGGGTCCTCATGTGTGCCATGTCCTGATCCCTCTCTTCTTCTCTTTTTCTTTGTTCAGCTAAAAGTTCAAAAGTGAACCCAAGATCTCCTACTTCTGCATCCCTGGTGTACCATGCCCTATTATTCTTAGACACCTCATCCGTCAGCTACATACTCTCTGAGAATGGCTTCCTTATGAATGATCCTCCACACACTGCATCAACAACAGGTTTAGTAACATAATTTAAAGATCTATTAAAAGCCTGTTTCAGATGTCTCTTAGTAAGACCATGGTTTGGACACTTTTTCAGGGTTTGGCTGAATCTCCACCAGGTGTCATGCATTGCTTTTCCTGGTAACTGTTTGTGGGCACTTATCTCATCCTTCATCTGAAACTCTTTTGATTCAGGAAAGAATCGTTCCAGGAAGCCTTATTCAACTCAGTCCAGGTCCTGATTGAGTCATCTGACATCTCATTCAACCAAATTGTTGCTTTCCCAGTAAGAGACAATGGAAACAACCTTAATCTCATTGTTGTTTGGCTAACTCCAGGAATTTCTTGCGATTTTCATATCTCCACAACATTCATCAAATGTTGATTCGCATCATCACCAGCTACACCTCTGAACATACCTTTCACATTCAACAATTGAATCATAGTGCTGGTGATTGTAAATTTCACACCTAGAGGTAGTGTAGGTAACTTTATCCCTCATGTGGCTCCAGCTCCGTCCAAGTCTAAGTCATCCTCTTCGTACATCATGTGAGTTGGATGTTGTGATCTACCCCTTGGGGCTAGTGGTTGGCGGTGGGGAGGAACTATTTCATCCACTCCTATGTGTTCTTCCCCCAACCCAGGCGGGTTGTTCACAACATTCTGTTGAATACCTCTTGTAGCAGTTTTAGCTTCTAGTCCCAGTCTTTGCCTCTGAGCCTCAAGTTCTTATGCATTCACCATTTTACGAATAGTATTTCGAAGTTCTGGGTTGTAAGGAATCAATGGAGCTCCTTTACTTCTAGTATTTGGCATACACAGTCGAACTCACCTGAAAGAGACACAGACAAAGAATAAGACGTAAAATTAGGAAATATCACTACACTTCCAATAAAAGCTAGTAAAACACTTCTAAATTAAAATTCCCTGGCAGCGGCGCCAAAATTTGATACGTCCAAACTTACACCTCAATTAAGAAGTATGAACGGTCTAAGTCAATTTATAGAACTCAATGTGAGTTCAGGTCAATCCCACATAGAATTTCTTTACAGAAATGATTTCACTGTCGCGTTTACCCAAATGTTGTTATTATTTCCTAAAGAAAACAATTACGTAATGTAAATTGGGTTTAGTTGTAATGTCCTAGTACCTAAGATTGGTAAGCAAAATCTAGATTAACAATAACAAAGTATTAATTCTAAAGTTATTTCGATAATTAAATGAAACTAGGACTGTGTTCCCTATAATGTTGCATCTAATGTTTTTCCGTAAATGAGTTTCAGGCAATTCATCTCTGCAAAATACAGGCGAGTTTGATATATTTAAAACTTCTCAGTCTAATTAGATAACTTTCACTCAAGCCCTCTCGTTCCTAGAGTGTTAACAAGTTTTACCCTCGCTTACGATAGTGTTAAAGTTCTTTTCTCTCGAACTCGAACTTTGACTCCGTTTCTTCAGGTTAATTCAATTTTTTCCCAACTACCATTTTTCTCTCGAACAAGTGACATATACAGCCTAACTCTAATGCGTGCACTTATTAGAATATATGAATAACGAAAGGTAAATTATAGTTTGTAGATATAAATCGCCTTCCACTCATCTTACGAAATTATACTTAGATTTACATCATAGATCCCACAATCCCAGTTGTGGTATTTAGCCACTAATGATTTCACGTAAACATACATAATTATATAATGAAAACATGATAAGAAAGTACTTACGAAAATAAGCAAAATCAATAAGCACTTTAATGATTCAAAATCCAGAAATCTAACTTCAAAACTGATTCAATGTTAATCATTCAAAATTAAAGCTAAGAATATTTGAAACTTCATCGCTCGTTCAAGATAAGACGAGATAAAAACTAAAAACAACCTAATTAATTCAAATAAAGTCTCTAAAATGAGTCCTACTCGAAGTAGGACTGAGTTGTTGCGCCACTTCACGAATGCCACCACGGTCCGTCAAAGGCTTCACTGTCCGTGAAGCCCTTTGTGGTCTTCACTTGTAATTCTCCAAACTTGGGTCTTCAATGCCTGTACACTACAAATGCATCACGGACAACACCACAAACCGTTATAGAGACCACGGTCCATCAGGGTGTTCATGGCCTTCAACTGGTCAAATCCCATTTTAACTCCTTGACTCCTGGCCACTGGTTCAACTTCACGAACCATGTCACGACTCGTCTTGATCCTCACGGCCCGTATAGGTGGCCATGAACTTTACCTGTGTTATCATCAACCTTTACTCTGAAAGGTATGCCTACTGGATGGCAACCACGAGCTGCTTCACGGCTTGTCAGAAGGACCACGACCCGTGTAGGGTTCCGTGGTCTTCACTTGGACATCAAAATCTCAGATTCCAGCTTGGATATTCTTCTTTTCTTTTCTCTTTCACGACTACCTATTTTACCTGTACAAACATCAACAAACACATCATATCTACATAATTACACTAGATTCTACTATTAATCCTTAGTTTTCAAACATCAAATGTGACAAGATTTCATGGCACATCAATGGCGGTATGACATTCTTTCACTACTAAATCAGACACTCCCGACACAAGTTTACTCATGCTAGACCTAGAGTCAGCCACTAAGGATGGAGCATATTTCGACAATTGAGTAAACCTCAACGCATATTCTTTAACACTCTTTTTATCTTGCCTAAGGTTAATGAACTCAAGTATCAAATACTTTCTCATCTCTAGAGAGAAGAACCTATCAAGAAAACTAGTTTTGAACCTTTACCACTCTATGGGACCCATTCCTACCGGTCTAGCCTCTTTCCATTGATTAATCCAAAACTGTGCAACCCTTTTGAGTTGGTAAGCGGCCAATTTCGCCTTCTCCGCCGAAGTAACTCCCATAATGTCTAACACATTATAGACCTCATCTATAAACTCTTGAGGATTTTCCACAACTTTGGAGTTGCTTGGGGGAGGAACCTGAGGAGAAACCTCTTGATTTATATTGTCTTCCTCATTCCTTCTAGCATTAGCCCTTGTAGTAGTCATATCCTGAAAACCATCGGGCACGAATTAGAAGAAAGACCTTACAGAGTTAAACTCTATGGCACGACTTAGAGAAGTGAAGAAGTGAAGTTTCCTAAACAACTTATAGCCTATTATTCATAAATGTGGCGCGCTTCACACTTATGAACAAGATTCTACTAGATGTGGTTTGAGACATCCTAGAACCATTCTAAACCTTGTACTCTGATTACCAAGTTTGTCACGACCCAGGGGTAGACCCTAGATGTAACATGGCGTAAAAGACCCGAGAGGCCTCATACAAGCCACGTAGCTTTCATAACATAAGATAATAGAAAATGGTGAAGAAAGACCTTACAGAGTTAAACTCTATGGCACGACTTAGAGAAGTGAAGAAGTGAAGTTTCCTAAACAACTTATAGCCTATTATTCATAAATGTGGCGCGCTTCACACTTATGAACAAGATTCTACTAGATGTGGTTTGAGACATCCTAGAACCATTCTAAACCTTGTACTCTGATTACCAAGTTTGTCACGACCCAGGGGTAGACCCTAGATGTAACATGGCGTAAAAGACCCGAGAGGCCTCATACAAGCCACGTAGCTTTCATAACATAAGATAATAGAAAATGGTGTGGAAATTTAAAACATTTTCACACAATATCAAAGTTTTATAAAACGAAGCGGAAGTCTTTACACTTGTCTCAAACCATCTAATACTTGAATAGTCTTAGGACACAGCTCATACAATAGTTCTAAACATAAAATGAAAGACACAAAGAAAAGGTGATCAAATCCTCGATGCTATGAGGACTCACCAATCTTCACTCATTGCTCTACTATGAACCTAGCCACGGGGATGGAAGTCAATACCGCCAGACCCTACATTTGATAAGAATGTAGGCAAGAGTATGCATTAGTATAAAAATGTACTAAATATAATGGCTAGCATAAATCATAAACATAAGAATAAGATAGACATTAGTCAACATAAGACATATACCATAATCATAAGAGATAACAACATAAGTCATAAGCATATTCAATGCACATAAATCATCATATCATAAGAGGAACACTTCTCAAGTAAACTCAACTTGTTCTTACTCATTACATAAGTCATCCACCTCTAATCATACATATCAAAGAAAGCAACTAAATTAACAATCCAAGCTAAGCTATCATCATACAATCAATCTCATATCAAAACATACTTACAATACCTCCTTGAAGTAAAGATTGTTTCATCATAACTATGCTACTTTGATTCAGGGATTAGTCCCTCATGTTCATACGAGTCATGGAAGAGTACTTAATTACTAGTCCAAGACACATCATTACTCATGAATGGTTACAACTCACCAATTCAAGGTTACCAGGGAAAAGCACCGCATTATGCTAGACTGAGCTATCATGGAAATCATCCTTTCATGCAAGTCCAAGGTACTCAAGGAAGGGTACTATTGCTCAATCCAAACTATCATGAAATAATGTGGCCTTACCAAGTCAGGCTATCATGCAAACATTCTATTATACTAGTCCAAGCTAACCTTTGGAAGGGTACGATTTCTCAATCCAAGGCTATCCATGAGATCTACTACTCAAGCTACCATGCATGGTCTTGTCTTACCAAGTCCAGCTTTAAAGACATGGGGATTTGCCTCCACATCATTTCATAAGGGTCACAGGTACTCACCTTCATGCCCATTCGTCATAATAAGAACATGGGAAATCACCTATTGTTCAATTCTAAGGAGTATGGGAAATCACCTCATATCCTTTACATATGGAGGTCGAGGGTAGTCGCCTCTAGCCTCATCATTCATTTAGTATTTAGTCTAGATTGATTTTTGGTGAGCAAACATTTCAACCTAGAATCATTCTATGTGAGTAAACCGTTCACATTATTCATTCATACATACATAATATAGGTCATGTGGGTAAATCCGTCCACAACAACTCTATCTACAATTCAACAATCATATAAGTTTCATTCTCAAAGTCCTAACATTCATAGTTCATCTTATCAGCTTTACTCTTAAAGCCCTAGCAATAAACATTCATAAATACAAGCCTTACTCTCAAAGCAATGCTTCTCATAATAATCACATATGCCTAGATCTCAAGACATTCTAATCCTCAAGCATACAAGTCATAAGTCATCATATATATATACTTGATCTCATTCAATTCACATCTATATGCTTCAACCTTGAGCAATCTAATCATAATTCATCATATAGCCCTTAATCTCAAGCACTACTAATCATGATTCATCATGCATACATTAATCTCTATAAATTTTTTCTATATTCTTAACTCTCAAGAGATCTACAATATATAACATCAATTCTAGAAGATTACATCCAAATCCTCAATATCCCCTTTCATGGCATAAAACCCAATTTCATCAATTCTAGGTTAGAAACAAGGGATAGGCATGGGTATATGCACAATCATACTAAAAAATGCAATTCCATCATAAACAACCATAATCTACTCAATTGGATCATAACCTATAACATTAGAAGAAACCCTAGTTTGACTTGGGGAATTCTTCTTCTAATTGGGGAAAACATGGGGCTCCATAGATGAAAGGATTTCATGGATGAATAAGACATCATACCTTGATTACAAAGCCCACAAAGCTTGGAAAAATGGAGACTTGACTTTACCTAGCTTGAACCCTCTTCTTCTTCTTCAACTTTCTAGAGAGAGAATTATTTGAGAGAGGAACCCAATTCTTTTGGTGAGTTTGAGAGAATGACTTAAATGACTTAATTTAGGGGTCTAAAGTACTTATATAGGTGGTCTAGGCTAGGGTAAAATGACACCACTTAATTCTAATTAAATTTGGAAAGGACCATTATGCCCTATACTCAACCCCCAGACTCTACCCACGAAACCCTAACAACAGACCGTGGATGGACCTACGGTCCGTCCTAGTCAAGCGTGGTCTCAACAGAGAATTTTGCCCATCTACGAACCCCTTAGACACGAGTCGTGGACCTATCCACGGGGAGTGGGTCCTGGCGTGGCTACTGCCTTAGGAAGTTTTTCATGGTGTCCACCTACGGTCTGACCTAGGGGGCTTGGTTGGCCCTCGTGGGTGACACCTGGAAATTCTAAAAATTTGCTAAGCTTCCCTCTTCCGTATATGGGGTGTTACAAGATGTCACCTTGAAAAGTTAGAAGAACTGATATTAGCTGAAAAAGGCACTTGTATGAACCCTTTCACAGACGGTCAAATGAACCACGAGCTGTATGGGATCCACAGACCCAAGCTCAAAAATTGGAAAATTTGGAAGAGAGTTTCTCGGACACATTCACAAATCGTAAAGGCTTTCATAGACCATGGATCACTTCGTAAGCCCAGACTCCATAACTTAGAAACTCTATCTTTCACACACTTATACGACCACTGAATAGATCCAAGGACCATAGAAGCATCCATAGAAGTTGATCCTTAGAACCCAAAACTTTTTTCCGTTCACGGGGATTTTCATGGTCAATGAAGTGTACGATCCGTGGAAGTCAACTGTAGAAGGCCTTTGTTGGTTTTAAGCCAGAGTTACTTTTATCTTTTCCTACTCTTTTAATTTCTAAACTATATCGTTATAACTTATTCTAAGTGGGATTAGGAGATTTTATCAGCCCAAAAATCTTCATTCCCTCATAAGCTCCCCAAATTAGATTTCTTTCCTTTCAAGTTTCATCTAAAATAAGAACTAGGTTCCATGCTTCAAGTCTCCATTCCAAGAATCAAGTCAAGATTTCTACTCCAGGTATGTGGGATTTCATCACTGGTATCCTTTGACCCATTGAGTCCTAAGAAAACCCCAATTCTTCAAGTTTATGATTCCTACAAGTTAAAACTTTCAATATCTTCATGGGGTTTCATTATAAATAAGTTTTTCTTCATGAACAGTCCCTAATTACATCATTTCAATTATAATTCCACCTTTTCAATGATAATTTCATAAATCTTTAGCATGCAAGTATTTTCATGATTCAGAATCATTATTTCAGATGCATGTATCAGATTATCAAATTTTCATGACTTAGGCCTCATTTGTTTCCATTAGTTCTGAATCTAAATACATATCTGAATATTAAGATTTGCATTAAGATCTAAGTGTCAATATCTGAATACACATCTGAATATTAAGACGTGGTCTTTAAATCTGAACTTTGAATGATTAACATTATTTGTTTTCAATATCTGAATGTACATATGAAATGAAAAATTATATTAATAAAATGTTATAAAAATTTCATTTCAACAAAAAATATTACTTTTTGATTAAAAAAACATCATAATCATCCAACATAACATCAAAAATCACGAATAAAAATATTTTATAGGCACAATATAATATCAAACAGTTCAATAAGTATGATAGTTACTAGTTGAAAAATAATAAATAAGGTATCACATTATTAGCGCCTCACATACATTTTAGCTAATTAGAAAAACTAAATTTTTTTTTTCATTAACCTTAATCCAATTCTCTAATTTTAGAACCTCTAACGTCATTCATGCTTTATTTAGTTGTCACTTTCCCATAACACATGTATTTAGAGGTGGATCTAGGATTTAGAGTCTCTGGGTGCCAAGTAAATTCATCGATCAAATAAATTTAGGTGTTGAATCAAATTATTGGTCTTTCCAGTCTATATGACAAACCAAACAACAAAATATGAACAGTAATAAGATGACATTTATGTATTATACATATATACTACAAATTTGCTCCCACATTCGACTGAGAGCATGAAGTGAACAAAGTTAAAATTTTCAATAAATTATGAGAGTATCGAGTTGATAACTCAAATATAAACGAAGAAAATAGCTGAATCAGAGCGATTGGGTGAGGGAGATTGATATTTGGAGAAGAAGACGAACATGGTTTTCAATTTAAAGAGAAAGAGCACAACTTTTGTTTTTAAATTTTATATCTTTAAATAAATATTACCTAATAAAAAAGAAAAGAAAAGTCAAAGATTATTAAATTCAATTAGTAAAAAATAATTATTTATTAAAACTTGATAATAAATCAATAACAATTAGAAACAAAAAAAGATTTGTTAATGCTGACGGTGACTATTGTGTTGTGCAGATTTTTATTCGTTTTAAAAAGGCAATCAACGGGATTCGATCTTGTGACCTCCACAAAGAAATGATGACCCTCTGCCACGGGCACCACAAAGTGATTTTGTTCACTGGGTGGCAAGTTCATTATATATATGTATGTTATATATATATATATATATATATATATAGCGTGGCACCCCCACTGGCCTTGATAGATCCACCCTTGCATGTATTGAATAATGATTCTTCCCATCCAAGTCCATCTAATTTTTTCATATATTCTTCAAATGTGGGTGCACTATTTTTTTAATCAACAACTCTAAAGCAGTAATCATCTTCTCATCAATTTCCAATTGAGACGAATAAGTTTTTCTTTTCTTCCCCAAAACTTTTTTTTCCAGCTGAAACTGAAGATTGGAATGAAAAATTATTAGGAGCTCCATTATTTTTGTCACCAACTAGTTCAACAACAATATTATATTAGTGTTATCTCACAGATAGGTTTGATTATCAAAGAGTCTCAATAAAATTACTGGCCTAAGACAAAATTTTAATAAGAGACATCAAATATGTATACATGGTTATTATTTTTAATTATGGATAGTATTTTTTTCACTCAAAAACCATGATCAACATCAATACACTAAAATATTATTGCAATAAGTGTTCTTGACAAACATCAATACACCTTAAGAAAATTATTAATATAAAAAAAGTACTTGTAAAGATTATGAAAATTTACCAGTTCAAGAGGAAGAAAATTTGTAGTTGTGAGAGCAAAAGTTATGCAAAGACCGAGAGAGGCGATACCGTATTATTTTATAACTTATTAAATAAGTCTAAATGTTGTTAAGACTCTCCTACAGATCTGATCCGTTCAGACCTCTTCAGATCCATTAAGAGGCTTTTTGAAAAATGGAAAAGGGCCTAAAATACCCTTCAAGTATAGGGAATGGAACAAAAATACCCTTCTTCCACCTTTGGGCTCCAAAATACCCTTTCATCCACCTATATGGACCTATATTACCTTTTTACTTGACAGATTCCTTAAGATTAATAATTAATTATTTTATTAATGATGTGGTAATCTTGAATTGGCTGAAATTAAATTGACCAAAAAATAACAATTTCTCCTAATCAAATTCGAATCCAACTAAATTCTACCGGACCCACTTAAAATTCTACTAACCCATATCTTAAAAAACAAGGGGAGAACCCTTCTAAACGAATCAATGCATTTGATGATACCTGGTGAGGAGAATCTTTGTGTAAGATTGAAATAACGTCAGCGTGAGTCGTGAGTGACTGACTAATAATTTAGTGTTGGAAGTGGAACAAAGAAGATAAATACGTAGAACCAAATGTTTAATCAACAAAAAATATAAGACGACTATGCAAGCAGACACTTGTTTTTGTCTTATTTTTTGCTGCAAAAGATAATTAAAAATTGCCACATCATTAATGAAAGAATTAATTACCACTCTTAAAGAATTTGTTAAGTGAAAGGGTAATATAGGTCCATATAGGTGGATGAAAGGGTATTTTGGAGTCCAAAGGTGGAAGAAGGGTATTTTTGTTCCATTTCCTATACTTGAAGGGTATTTTAGGCCCCTTTCCATTTGAAAAAAGAAACAAACGAACTTAATGGGCTGAATCTGAATGATTAAGATTTAGACCTCCATTAAGTGCAAACAAATGATGCCTTAGATTCTTTCAAATAAAATATCTCTCAATATGATTTCACTTATCATGATTTATGAGTTACTCAACATGTATCATATCAAATCATATATTACTAAAAGTGGGAAGCTCCAAAGTGTAAAGTTGAAATACCATTTTACCCTTATACTAACACTCTTTTTAAAAGTCATATATTATTGGTTATTATATATTAAATATTAGGGGATGCTGGAAATCTACTTTTTTTAATGAAATAATAAAATGCCTAAAGAATTTGAAAAGTTAGCTTTTCATTAAAAACATAATAAAAAATTGCATTCATCTATTAAAACTGTCAACCATTACTATTAAAATATAAAGAATGTGAAGAGTTAACCTTGAATTAAAGCCATAATAAATGACCATAATCATCTATATAATCAAATATATACGGATTATTTTGATAGTAAAGAAAGGAGAGAAAAAACCATGAATTTTGTGGATTAATGTTGGAGGAGAGAATTTTGTTCTCATTTTTTTTCTTAGAGAAATCTGATTCATATATATATATCCAATTTTTGGAAAATTGTTTGCTAACTAATTCTTATTTGTTTCTATACATTTCATATTTAAATTTGTAGTTGTGTATTCTTGTAACACCCCGGAAATTTCGTAGGTTGAACTAGAGCCTAAACGTAGTGTCAATGAGGTATAAAATGAATTCCCCTAAGTTAGTAGACCATCCAGGTGTGCTATGGTGGTCTATGAGTTAAGGCCTAAGGGAGGAGTGCCAAATTTGGAGCCACTGCCTCTAACTCCACGGCCATCACCACGGCTCGTGGTCATGACCACGGACCGTGGGAGGCTTCGTGGAATTTCCTTGGTCGATGGAGAGGGACCTCCAAGTGTCCTAGACAACGCCTCACCCTTCACAAGAGGGACCACGAGTCGTGGTCCACTTCACGACTCATGAATGTGGGCGTGGAGCTCCCTTAGCTTTTAGGGAGTTAGGGGTTGTTAGGGTAGCTACTGCCCAAGGCACCACGGGCACCACTACGGGCCGTGGTGCACTTGACGAGAGAGAAGGGGGCTGGTGAACACCACTTGGCACCAAGGCTTGAAGGCCTTGTCTCCACAAGGCCAAGTCATGACCAAGGCCATCACCACGGATCGTGGAAGGCTCCGTGGTCTTGCCTTGGCCAAGTGTTGGCTTGTGCACGAAAGGGGAGCCACTGCCTCCAACACCACGGGTAGTACCACGGCCCGTGGTGCACTTTCACGGTCCATGAATGTTGGTCGTGGTCCCTGACGGGGACCATTTAAATGAGGAGTTTTTGGACTTTTCCTTTTAAGTCCTATTTAAGTAGGGGTCTTTTGGGTATTTTAGAGGTCAATTATATATTGGTTTTTTAAGTCTAAATTCATAAGTTTTGGTCATTATACACAACACCCAATTGAAATCAAACTCTCCCACTTCTCTCTAAACTCTCTCTCTAAAAACCTTAGAAGAAGAATACATTGGAGCTAGGGTTTCAAGGTTCTTTCTCAAATTTCTTGGAGTTTCTCCATTTTTTCTGAAGGAATCAACTAAGGTATGGTTACTTATTACTCTTGGGATTCCTTTCCCCAAGATGCCCCTTCAAGATGAATTTCAAAATCTCCAATTTCTAGGTTTTCAATCCAAAAATGTGGGTCTTCTTTCTAAAGTGAAATTGATGTTATAAACTGAATTTGATTAATGTTATATGAACAATTATGAATGAATTTATATTGTATTTGTGGTTTCTTGAAGAATTCCCATGAGACCCATGTTTCTCCTTCTTTTCCTAATTCTAACCCTAGTTTGTGTTGGATATTGATTGAAGACTATGAATCGAATGTGATGTTATGTAATTCATGTTTGGATGATGATTCTACCCTTGGTTATGTATAATTTCTATGAAACTAGGGTTGAGTCTTTGAATGAAGCCTTGAAGGCCATGAAGGAAATATGTCAATTGCTTATATTGATGTTGATTATGAACTTATTGGTAATTGAAGTATGAATGTCCTATGAAGGGCAAGAAGGTATGAAGGTTGGTTCTTCTTTGAACTCAAGTATGAAAGGTGAATTACTTAGATTGTAATGATGCTATACCTAATGTGTTGTTGTGGTGTTGATGACCCAGTTTCCTCATCCTTAACCCTCTACATTTGAATTA
>NW_006239009.1:1252442-1255107 GCF_000226075.1 Solanum tuberosum | reverse complement strand
ACTTCTCTTGCGCATTGCACTTGTGGGATCCTAAGAGATGGTTGTAGTTGTGTTCTCTTATGATTATGATGATTATGCCTTATGTATGTTGAAGCTATGTTATGTATGATCATTATGAATATGGTAAGTTATGATGAAATATGATCTTATGAATGTATGCATGAAGTAGGTTGCTTAATGTGATACTTGGCTTTGAATAGGGTTATGGGGTTCTATTTTTTGCATTGCACTAGTATTGCTTGGCTTGTCTACATGTTGGGCTGATATTATGTTGGTTTGGACTATGATACTTAATTTGTGTGCATATTGGATTTACTTGGTAAAAATCATATTTTGACTAAAATGTCCTTTTATGCATGTTTCAATGGTTTTTGTGCATAGTAGCCATACTTAGTACGTATGTTGTACTAACCCATATTTTCTCCTTTTTCCCCAAACATTTAGGTTCGGGCCGTTGAGGATTCAAGCTTACTTCTCAAGACACTTGGAGTTGCTCCCCAAGTTGGTGAGTCCTCAAGTCCGAGGACAAGACCCTATGATCTAGCTTCTATGTTTAGTTCTTTGCTTATGTTGAAAGACATTGTTGTACTTTCCTATTTCTAGACTTCTTATTGATGTAAGGGCTAAGTCCCATTTTCGATACTCCTATGTCTAGATGGTACATTGTGATGAAGTTAGATTCTAATTTTCATATATGAAGTGAAGTTGAACTTCCAAAGTAAAAGTTTTAAATTTTTCAGTGTTTTATTCTATGATACATGCTATGATGAATGCTAAGGGATTGTATAAGACCTCTTCGAGGTCGAATACGCCGGTAACGACTAGGGGGTGCTCTCGGGTCGTTACAATTCTTCATTTCTCAATCACAACATCAGGGTACCCATTTTCTGACAATTATTATTTGCCAATTTTTGAATTTTTTTCTCTAACTAATTCTTATTTGTTTCTCTACATTTTATATTTAAATTTGCAGTTGTATTCTTCACTTCTCAATCACAATATCAGGTACTCATTTTCTAACAATTATTATTTTAAAAAAAATCATATGATATAATATATATATATATATATATATATATATTGGCTAAAAACATCCTTAAACTATACTCTCAATTTAAAATACATCCATAAATTATCTTTCTTAACAAAAAAACATCCTCGAAGTATTTAAAACATAACAACTTCCACCTCTCTATTAAAATTTTTCGAAAAATTAATGAATTTCACAAAAAAATATATGAAATTCATACTATTCTCATTAAAAAAAAAATCTATAATTTTATTACTTGTTGGAAAAAGCTTCCAAAAATTGATATTTTCTTGAGACCCTTTTTTGACAGTGGCGGATCCAAGATCTTAGGCTCGTGAATGTGACATCTCTCTATGGCCTCCATTCCTATTTATTTTTTTCTCCTTTTTTAATTCTTCTCCTCATTTTTAATATAATTATTATTTGTATATAATTAATATTTTGATTGTAAATATATTATATTAATGTGTATGTCCATAAATTCAAGATATAATTTCACCATTATGTGTAATAATACTCACACTTCCACCATCTCCTCATTTATCTTCCACACCCTTTAATCTTCCCACATTCTCAATAATTAATGTCATGTTTATTGCTATCTTTTTGTATGCCTCTTATAACAATATAAATAGAGGTCTTGAGGATGTGTTATGCACTTGAAGATTTAGAAAACACTTGAATATACTTGGAAGAATAAGAAAATTCTCGTCTCTCTATATTTTTTGTCTATTTTTTCATTTATATTATTACTCTTTTTAATTTTGTTTTACTACATCTTTTCATTCTTGAAAAGTTAAAATGTTATATCTAATTTTATTTACCTTCACAAAAATAAATGTATTGATACTTGTATGCCTATCTTAAGATACTTGTATGCCTACCTTCACATCTTTCGATATATTTTGTCTTCTTTATATATTTTATTCATAATATTTATTTTTTGATTAATTTCATTCCAATACTCATTGATCTCTTTGTATAATAATCAAACATTGAGGTTCGACGTATATCATATTCGTTCTAAGGAATAAAATTCTTCAAATAAATCAAAAATATCATGTAGTGACACAAAGGGAAGTTTAGTTGTTATACATTTTTTTCTTTAGTATAGAATAAATCAAAAATATCATGTAGTGGCACAAAGGGAAATTAAGTTGTTATGCATTTTTAGCTTTAGTATAATATATAATTGTAGAAGTAATCTAATTTTTTAAATATATTTATTCCTCATCATATATTATTAGATCTCTATTTAAAAAATCTCTATTGTGATGTCCTTTATGTTTTTGCGAATACAATTCATTCACATATAATCGGAATGATAGTTTTACAAATTAATGCATTCAACATTTCAATCAAGTTGTCACGCCCCGAGCCTACACCCTGGGCGGGACTGGCACTCGAAGGCCAATGCTGGCCCCAAGCGAACCCTTGGCCTGGCTTACTTAACTCAGCGGAAGACAATATTCATACTTAATGACCAATAACACCTTACTGAACTGAATAATAAGATAACTGAGAATGTTTAAAGGTTAAACATTCAACTTGGCCCAAAAGTGGCAACTCAAGCCTTAACAATAAGAAATGATAATGAAAAGACTCAAAGGACTAACATCTGACTGTCTATGAAGC
>NW_006239009.1:1251540-1251850 GCF_000226075.1 Solanum tuberosum | reverse complement strand
TAAGAGCTATAGTGATGATACATCGATCTTTCTCACGCTGCTAGTGCATCCGATACCTTGCCACAGGTTTAAGACCTGAACTACTAAGTGGATCCACTAGTCTATGCGGAAATGATTCATCTAAAAAGTACCTTTTCTACCCATGATGGCTACATGGTTTATGGGGCCTGTGAGTTGTCTGAACTCTCCCCCATATCGGTGCTCAATACTACTCCCAAAATATACTAGCTCTTTATATTTTAAAAACATATTTCTTTCTATGATTTGAGATTAGTGCTCAAAACTTAGCTCAAAGGCTATCTTGGAAATC
>NW_006239009.1:1244343-1251364 GCF_000226075.1 Solanum tuberosum | reverse complement strand
ATCTCTTGACTTTGACCTTAACTACTCTTGACTTGACTCTTAATTGATCCTTGGGTTGAATTATTTGAATTGAATTATGGATTCAAGGATTAGAGTTGGTATTTGGAAAGATCTCATGTCATTTAGGAATGATTTTAGATACTTAAACATGAGAAAAGACCGAAAATCAAGATTTAAAGGTGGGTCCGCGACGCGGAGGTATAATTAAATATTGGTTCCGAAAATGTCTTTTAAGGCAGAACACCTCGTGTCAGCTCCGCAATGGGAAGCAAAAATTTTCAAAACTGGGTCCTAGGCTCGCGACGCGCGGCCACCCTCTAATTTCGTCCGACGAAATTTCTTCTTCATTTTCCAACCCCAATTCACCCAAACTCGGTTCTTTTTCTCAAATTACTTTTAGATACAGATACCCAACAAATGTACCTAAGAACCTAACTCGAACGACTCTATGATGCGACGTAACGAACTCAGAAACTTCCCAACTCAGTCAAATTCAAGAACAATATACGCATTCAAGAATAGATATCAAGATCATCAATATTTAAATGCTTTTAGGACGAATCCAAACTGAAATTAATATGATTGGCACGTGGGAGAACGATTCCAACGTTATGAAAGCCTCACATACCTGATAGAAGTAGATCCTTGGAGAAACACCAACTTTCTTGATCGATCTTGATGAATTTGCCCTTTTTCTCCTTCTTCTTTTCTCTTCTCCTTTCTCCTTAGCCCTAGCGTGAAATTCCAAATTCTAAAACTGACGAAAATTTGATTTGACCCATATTAAACTCCTAAAAATGGATTAAAATAATAGGGCAATGAAAAGACTAAAATACCCCTTAAAATTTTGGATTGGACATTTCCTTAGTCCAACAGCCCAACTTCCAAAGGGCATAACTCACTCATACGAACTCGGAATCGCACAAACTTGGAGGCGTTGGAAAGATCATTCCAACCATATCTGGAATCACACCTAAATCATCTTGAGCTAGGAATTATAGCAGTTTGAAGTTGACCAAAAACTCACTTTAACTTACTTAAAAATTTCCAGATTTCCTCATTCTTTCCAAAAGTAACTATTTCCAGATTTTAAAATTCCTTCTAGTTCTTTCTAGTTGCGAAATGTTACACAAGTTTAATATTTTAATGAATGAAAATTCTCAATTAAATTCTTAAAAATTAGATGATATGATCACAAAAAATATCCAAAAGAAAGACAGTTGAAATATCTACCTATAGATTTTTTATCGTTTGCCTGCAAATAATTTCCTTAATTTAATATAGTACATTCTCACCGAAAGACTAAAGTGCTTAAGAAAATTAATTATTAGAAATAAAAAAAATATACACAAGAAAAATAAAAAAATCACCATAAATATATGACACTCACATCTCAACTAATTAGATATCTAGAAGAATCATAGTTCGAAATTAAATTCAATTGAGAAAAAAATAAGAAGAAACAAAATTTCATGCATATGAGTTTTCTTAGTTCATGGTATTTAAGTATGATTATAGGAATTGTTAGAATAGTAATATTTTGTAAGACTTAATTATTTTTTCATTGCTCCATACTCATAAAGATATGTAATGTTTCTATTATTTTGGAAGGAAAAAATTATGCGTTAATGAAGCATATATATCTTGCCCGTTAGCCTTTTCTATCAATTCTCAAATAGATTGAACATATTATGTTCTTTTTTAGTATTACTTTATGCATTTACGAATCTTGAAAACTTAAAAAAATTCATAACTTGATTTTAAAAAATTAAATACCATTATATTTATACCTACTCACCAAATGAATATCAACATTTCATAAAAAATATTTAGTAGTAAAACGGATGGAAGTTATTTTTGTGTTTATATCTTTTTTTTTGGACGATACAATGAGATGTGTTTTTAAAGAAATTTCATGATATCATGTTTTCATATAATTATTTCTTGGGTAGCAAAGACTAATTAAATAAATAGATAACTTAGTGAAGAAATATATAGTCAAAGGTCTGCTAACAAGCTATTTTTATAAATATTTTTTCATATTTACTTAAAACAAAATATAGATAATGTTTTTATGTAACTTTTGGTTTAGAATTTAAAAACTTAAGTTATGAAAAAAGACTTTTATGTATATTATAATTTCTTCTATTTAGATTATAAATATTGAAAATAAAATTGATTATATTTTTGATGATTTTTAATATTCGAGTATTAGAAAGAAAGAAAAAATAAATCATGAATTTGGTGGGCATTTGACCATATATAATTAGAAATTAAATATTTTCATTTTGCTAGAAAAAATTAAAATCAAAGTTGTGTTTTGTTATATTTTTTTCACAAATGAGACAAAATAACATTTTATTTGAAATTCTAAACATAGAGGTTTAATTTGAATTTTTTATAGTCAAAAAGAATTTTTAAATAAAGTAAAAATTACTTCAAAAAAAAGATGGGTGATAAAGTCTATTTCTCCACGCGAAACACGGATAAGTTCACTAGTTCGTTATAAGTATGATTCTATATTATCAGATCATGCATGTTTTCATTGGGAGTAATTCTTAGAACCAATCAGACTTTTGGGATAAAGGTTTTTGGTCAACATAACTACGTGTCACTATTGAATTTGTCCTAGATAGACATTAGCTTAATGAATCCACATTAGCTCAGTTATTAGATTCCTGTACCAAAATATAAATAGACAGATTCCAACAGAATAAATTTTGACATCACAAAACAAAATTTGCAACCCCAAAATATTTATACATAGATTCCAACGGAATAAAATGCAAGATCACAAAACAAAGTCTAGCAAATAGAGTAATTTACGTATCAACAACCAAGACACCCTTCTCTGTCAAATGAATCTACAAATCATCATCTTCAAACCACAACTCTGAGTTACCCAAAACCCTTTTTATTAAACTAGATCCGAAAAAGTCAAATCATACCACCTTTTTCAAAATCTATACTATACTACTAGCATTTTTCTATAAAAAAAACAGCTTTCTCAATACCTGAAGTAAGCTTTTTCTAATACCCAACTTTTTCTCGAAAGTTTTCTGCAGAATTTTTTTGATAATTATAAATAGAATTAGTACTAGGTTAGAGTTTGTTCATAACGCAATGGGGTTGTAAAGTCAGTCGACTCTCTTGAGATTTACAAAGTCCAGCATATTAATATGAAGCAAACATTTTACACTCTCCACGTGTTAGATAAAAGTAGGAGAAACAGAATAAAAATAACATAAATTATTAAATATTTGTGCACTATTCTTTTTGTTGACTCACCAAAAATAGGGTTGTTTGATCCGGTGAGATGAATTCTTCATGTGAGAAATTATATGAAATAAAGGTAATACAATGCCCCCCAAAATCTTATTGTTAAGTGACCCTAAAACCCGATATCTCTGATATCTCCAATATATGTATTGTCTCCTCTCCACCACACCATTTTGTTGTGGTGTGCAGAGGAAGGAACTTATATACACAATCTTATAGGTTTTAAACAACATGTAACAGTTATGATTAAAAAATTCAGATTCATTGCCTAATCTTAAAATTTTATCTTCTTCCCAAACTGGTTGATATCATCACAATAAAAGTTATAAGTATAGTAATCACATCATATTTGAGATGCATTAAGTAAACTCAAGTCGAACTTGTATGATTATCAACCAAAGTATGAAACAATTTCATCCCATCATAAGTAGGTGCCTTGTTAAGGCCCTTAAACATCCATATGCAACAGATCAAAAGAACTTGATGTTCTAATTGAACTAATAGGAAAAGGTAATTTTACTTGTCTAGCAATAAGGCATATACTACAATGTTGTAAAGGAAAATTACAACTACTATTAATGCTAGTAATTTTTCTCAAAATAGGCAAAGGCACATGTTCCATCCTCTGATGCCAGAGTTCAACTTCAGGTCTTTTTATCACCATCATAGACTGCTTTATTTTCGCAGTAGCTTTTCTGTGAGAGTCAAGCACATAGAAAAATCTTCCTCGGATATATAATCCACCTTCCTTTTTACCAATCTCCCTCTCTTTCCAGTGAGGAGATCCTGAAAGAGATAAAATTTAGGTTAAAATAATGCACAAAAATTTAGTTCTTTGATCATTTTAGAAATTGACAGTAGGTTGTATTTAAGCTCGGAAACACACATAAAAAAAATTAATTAGTGCACCGCTCGGTAATTGATAATATCTTTCTTGTGAAACTGCAGCTAAATCACCATTAGGAAACCGAACTATCTCTGAATGTCCTACTAAGGAATCACGTTTCAACAAATTAATGTTACCAATCATATGATTAGTTGCACCTGAATCTATAATCCATTTAGGCTTATCTAATGTTGTGTGAAAAGCAAGAACATTATTTGCTAAATTAACCTTATGTTCACTTACACTGGTCTTGTTTAGCCTCCCAATGAGCTGATTGTATTGTTCGGGAGTAAAAAATCATATATTTTTATGGGATGATGTTTGTATTGTTCTAATGCATAGATGCCTAATTATGCTGGTGAGAATGCTTTCTAGGTGTAATAGGTGTGAGTGGATCTGGTCCTCCTGCGATCATAAGTGCTTTCTTCTTCCCTTTGAGTCTACAGGATTCCCTATCAATCCGTAACACTTATCCTTGACATGCTCCTTCATGTTATAACAATCACATGTCACTAGTTTG
This sequence comes from Solanum tuberosum, assembly GCF_000226075.1. Taxonomy (NCBI): domain Eukaryota; kingdom Viridiplantae; phylum Streptophyta; class Magnoliopsida; order Solanales; family Solanaceae; genus Solanum; species Solanum tuberosum. The sequence continues at coordinate 1,246,679 of NW_006239009.1, read as the reverse complement.
AAGCACTATTCTCTGGAATGACCCTTTATGTTACAAAAATCATAAAACACTGCATTGTATCTTCTTATATGACCTTGAAGTGGTTTATACCATCCTTCTCATCCTCCCTAAGCAGTGAAGAGAGTTGTGGGTTCCAAGATATCACCTCCACCATGACTATCACTTGTAATGTGTTTTTGACTTTCATCTTGCACTATCATAGCATATACTTGGTTCAATGATGGAGTTGGAATCTTCCTCAGAAAGTTGACTGTAGCCATCATTCAATCTCATTAAAAATTGCAGCACTCTTTGTTTCTCCCATTGCACTTCATAGGTCTTAGATTTCTCACAGTTATAGAATATAGGACCAATAATAGAGTGATACTCATTCCATAGATCTATTAACTTAGAGAAATAAGTGGACGCAGACTTAACTACTTGTATTAAAGTAACTATCTCCTTATGCAATTGAAACACTCTTGACATACTAATTTCATGAAATTTCTCCTTTAAATCCTTCCAAATTACACATGCATCAAACTTAAACAAAATTTCATTCAGTATGAATTTAAAAACATCACCACTAATCCAAGAAACCTCCAATATTACATCTCTCCTGTTGCATGTCTATACTTGCCTCAAAATCCTCATTCGCAAATGTTCCATTGACAAATGTGAGTTTGTTTCTGGTTAATAATGTCAATCGCATAGTTTTGCCCCATAATAAGTGTAACACCCCAGGTTCAGAAAGGGATAAAATGTAGATTTTTAGAAGTTGTAGGTGCCACCAACGGACCGTAGGTTGACCCACGGATCGTAGGAGGGGTCCGTGGTTGGCCACCTCAACTCCACCCAAAAATTTCAGAAAAAGTTTAAAACCACGCCACGACCTACAGACCGTAGGTGGAATCATGGTCCATGGTTGATACGTCCAAACTTACACTTCAATTAAGAGATATAAATGGTCAAAGTCAATTTATAGAACTCAACGTGAGTTGAGGTCGATTCCACAGAGAATTTCTTTACATAAATGATTTCACTGTCGCATTTTACTCAAATATCGTTATTATTTCCTAAATAAACAATTACAGAAAGTAAAATGGGTTTTGCGTTAACGCTTTGGTAATCAAAGTTGTAAACTAAAGTCTAATGCATAAATTAACAAAATATCAGCTTTTAAGTTGTTTCAATAATTAACTGAAACTAGGATTGTGTTCCCCATAACATTGCATCTAATTTTCTTCTGTAGTTGAGTTTCAGGCAATTTACCTCTACAAAATACATGCGAGTTAGCTATATCTGACACTTCTCAGTCTACTCAGATAATCTTCACTCAAGTCCTCTCAGTCCAAGAGTGTTACATGATTTACCCTTGCCTATAATGGTGTTAAGGTTCTTTTCTCTCGAACTAAAACCTTGACTCCATTTCGTCAGATTAATTTAACTTTTTGCTAACTATCATTTTTGTCTCGAACAATTGACAGATACATGCTCACTCTAATGCATGCACTCATCAGAATACATGAATAACGAAAGATAAATTATAATTTGTAAACATAAATCGCCTTTCACTCGTTTTACAAAATTACAATTAGAATTACGTCATGGATGCCACAACCCCAGTTGTGGTGTTTAGCCACTCATAATTTCACGTAAACATTCAGAAATATCAAATGAAAACATGTTTAGAAAGTACTTACGAGAATAAGCAAATCAACAAGCCACTTCGATAATTCAAGAATCGGAAATCCAAACTTCAAACTTAATTCAATGTTCACAAACTGAGAATAATGGAAACTCGTTTGTCATTCAAGGTAAGATAAGATTAAAAAAATGACCTAATTAATTCAAATAATATGTTTTAAAAAGAGTCCTACTCGAAGTAGGACTGAACTGTCGAACCTATCACGACTGCTCCCACGACCCGTCAAGGGCTTCACGGTCCGTGAAGACCTTCGTGGTCTTCACTTGGATTCACCCAAAACAAGTTCTTCAAGGCTTGCACACTGTAACTTATCACGGACGTCTGATAACGTTAAAATATACTTCTTGAAAAGAAATATAAACGATCGTATGCAATATATTTACCCAACTATGAGTCGGGGTCGATTCCACAGAGAATATGGAAGAATATTGTCAATAGTAAATATTTAACTCGATAGTCGTTATATAAAAATGGGGGGATTTAAATTGAAATAAAATAAAAATAATAAAAATAGCTTTGAACTAAGTATTTAATTATATTGAGATTATTAGAAATAACTAGGAATGTGTTCCCCATAATTTCATAAAATAGCAAGAATATCGTACTAGTGATCTATTTCAATTTTTAGCATGCAAGGTTGGTAAGTTAG
>NW_006239009.1:1237901-1244085 GCF_000226075.1 Solanum tuberosum | reverse complement strand
TATGAAAGTTAGCTACTCATTATCTCAAAATAAACACAATCAATATTTATTAAAATAAATATGCTTGTGTTAATCATAAAAAGTTAAGAACAATAGCTAAACTATCTTTTATTAATCATGAATACAAATAAATAATAAAGGAGAAGAAAGAATAAACCACAATTCTCCGGCCTCCACGACGGCTCTTCCAAAGTTTCTAAGCTAGAAGAAAAATTATATTGTGTATTGTTTCTTGGTTCTTGGCTCCCTCAAGAATAATTTTCCATGCCCTATTTATAGATATAGAAACCCTAAATAAAATAATTGAGTTCAAGACAAATTAGGAAAACAAAACCCAATTTAATTGGGTTTCCAATTGCTCGCTGGATTTCTCCAAAATTGTTGGCGGCAGAGGGGAGGTTAGCTATTGACACGTGGCAGCAGCGAGCCAAATTCAATTTGAATTGGCTATTCGTTCACATTGGCCTCATGTATAAATATACTAGTATACATGCCCGCGCGTTGTGCATATATTTTAAAATATAATAATTTTAAAATTTAAAATAATTAATACAAATTATTATTGAGTAACAAAAGTGCATGTATAATAATATATAATGTTTTCATTTCATATATACACTAGTGCTAACAAAAAATCACCATAATTATGTGCAATGAGGGTATTTTCTTCAAAGACACTAAACGTTATTCTAAAAATTCTTCTTCTTCTAGTATAATGAAGATTGATAACATGTGTGGCATGTGTTGAATTGATACATGTGCTAATTAATTAAATCTTAAATTAATAGATCAATCTAAAACCTAGTATTAAAAATCTTTATGATAGTTTTAGCTAAATCTAAATAAAATTTGCAAAGCATGTTGTAACATCTTTAGCACGCTCCTTTCTCGTTCAATCTTGCAAAATAAAATATTTTTTTAATTTAATCAAATACAATTTCATAAAATAAGAATGTATAAAAATAATAGTGTTCCCTTATCACTTAAAACAAAAGATACTATAATAAAATTATTTTTAAAAAAATATTTATCGATACAATTTTAATGTTAAAATTAATAAAAATAGTTGCAAATCATTTATTTCTGAAAAAGAATGTAATTGAGATCAATAAGGATGTAAATCACCTTATCTCTACAAAAGAGTTGAAAATATATTATTTAATGATAAGCTTAAAAGGTTTGATAAATCTACAAATTAAGTAATATAAGTAAAGTTTATACGAAGAGGGCGAGAAATAGAAGAGAACAGTACATGATAAAGGTGTTTTGCAATTTGTTAGGATTTTTTAATTAAGAATTTTTATTTTTTTTTGAGAAAATCTCAAAATTATTAAAATAATATAACTACCCATTTTTGTTTTTGGCAATTTTATTTGACAAATTTTTACATAATAATTTATCAAATTAAAATTATATTTTTTTGGAGAGAATTTTTAAAAAAGAATATTCAAACTGAAAATTTTAGAATTATTCTGATGATGAATGTTGCAATATTTTGCAAAATACGAATTTCCAATATTTTAAATTTATTCTTTTTAAAAAATTATAATTTAAAAATATTTATGTTGATTCTATTTTCTTATTACAAAATATTGATTTGAAATACTAAATTCATTTTCTATAAACTCAAAATTTGAATTGATATTTTTTGTGATGTGTGACACTTTTATCTTTCCTATTATATAGGTAGAAGATTAAAATATATAATTGAGTTTTGAGAGATAAGGATAGCTAGGTAATTGGTGAGGAATTTTAGGAGATGCTTTAGATTAGTTTTTGTTTTCTATCATTATTTTTTTTAAAGAAAAAATTGTCTACGTATTTATAGCTATGTCTTTGTTAATGTTTTTCTTTTTCTTATTTTTTTGTTAATTATTTTATTTATTTATTTATTTTGTAGCATGAAATTTTTAAAGTTTTTCCAAATTGTTAATTTTGTTGTTTATTAATTTTTTTTCTTTTGTTTTAGTTTTTTTCTAACACTACCAAATAACTTGATATTAGACTGTCACTTGGGTGAAAATAATCATTTTAAAGTTTTTCTCTAAATTCATCATTACTAATTATTATAATATTTTTGCTCAATATCATGCTCATAACTTTTGAATAAACTAAAAAAAAAAAAGAATCGATTTTTGCACATTATAATTTCAATTTTTAAAATATTATTTATTAACCTTGATCTCATTGGCCATGTCTTCAAATGTAAATATTACCTTATACAAAGAAAATTAATAGTAATTTTGAGGCTCTAAATAATATACGATTTGTATTATTTTTTGTGACTACTTTTTTATTTATATAAATCAGAAAAAGTAAGTAAAAAATACTTGAATACTAAGTGTTATTATATATACACGATAATCATGCCAAAATATTTCGTGGAGGATTGATATCGTAAACCTCTTATCAATATATATATAAGTCTTGAACACTTATATCTATGATAAAAGAAAATCAAGCATGTAACGATTTCAATTTGTACATATAACAATTGCTTTTAATTTTCTCAAAAATCAAGTTTTTATCTATTCTATTTCTACCCAAAGCACATTAAATAAATTTTGTTACATTTCATAATATATCTTTTAACTTCTGCGAAGTAACACAAAATCTTAGATATAAAAAAATTGAAAACATTTCATGGAAAAAAATAATTAATCAAATAAATCATATTTGATCAATTTTATATTATCTTAAAACTCTTGTTGATATGAGCCTTGAAAACATACTTGTAAATAAAAGAAAATCAAGCATTTCATGAAATTTAAAATTATAATTTTTTAAATTCATTTATTAATGTCATGTGCATAACATTTGATTAATAAACCCAAAAAAATAATTGATTTTTGCACATTATTATTGTATTATCTAATTACTTAAATTTTTTAAATATTATTTATTAACTTTGATCTCATTAGTAATTCCTTCAAATGTAAATATTAACTTATACAAAGGAAACTAATAGTAATTTTGAAGATCTAAATAACATTTAATTTGTATTATTTTTTGTGATACAGAAAAAGCAAGTGAAATGTTTCTTGAATACAAAGTGTTGTGTTTGCACAATAATCACACCAAAGTTTTTCTTGAAGGATTGATATCGTATACCTCTTATCGATGTAAGCCTTGAACATCTATATATAATCAAAAATTTGTGATTACATTGCTGCAACAAAGTTAAATGTAACACTAATATTTAAATTACAATGAATATGAAATATTCAAAAGTCTTAATTGATTTTAGACAAATTTACAAATCAATGTAAAATGTTAATATATTTTACTCATAATTCGATGCCTTCATTGCATTGGATGAATTGCAAGTATATTAAAAAATACTCCCTCCGTCCCTATTTAGTTGTCCACTTTAGAAATGGCACACAGATTAAGGCAACATTGATTAGCATAGTGAAGTTACAATTTTACCCTTACAGTACAATTTACAATTCCAAAATAAATTCACTCAAGATAACTAATCAATGTTAGGAAATTCATAAGTTTATTTACTTTATTTATGACAACTTTATTTAAATAAGGGTATAATAGGAAAAATTTGTTGTCTTTTCTTGATTTGTCAAAATGGACAACTAAATAGGGACAACTAAAAGAGGAAATATGGACAACTAAATAGGGACAGAGGGAGTAGCAAATACTGATTAGAGTAACAATAACCTACAATCAATTTCTACATCGATTTCACCAATGCAAATGTTCATTTGTGTTCATTCAATCTACTAAAGTGTATGATGAAGAAATGAACATGATTGTTATACAAGTGACTTCATCTATTCATGAGTCTGAGTAAGAGGGATGTCCGAATCTGTGTAAGAATACTCAAATTTGAGATCTCATAATACATAAAAATAGCATAAGAGGATAGAATAATTATATGGATTATTATGAATAAATAGAAAATGTATAAGATCTATCACATAAATTAGTACAAACTGATTTTAATAATTGAAATCCCTATTATACTACTCGGTCAAAATTACAAATACCTTCTCAGACTTATGGTCTTTGTACCCTTTGACACTAAAGCCTTGCATATCGCAGAGCCAACAAAGCCCCTTTGATCCTATGACTACAATCCGTTAAAAAAAGAAAAATAAAGATAGATAAAAGAGGAATCAAACACCAAACAAATAAATAAATAAAAATAAAAAATATGAAAGAGATATACAACCTAAATTTTTCATCAACAATAAAAGTCTAATTACTATTTTTGAACATCTCACATGAAGTCCTATTAACTATTAAGCATCATAAATTTGCAAAACTACATATATCATAAATGCATTATAATATATCTCATAAACTATGAAGGTGAATTGAATTTAGTCCTTGCAACTACAATCCGTTAAAAAAAGAAAAATAAAGATAGATAAAAGAGGAATCAAACACCAAACAAATAAAAAAAAATAAAAAAAATATATGAAAGAGATATACAACCTAAATTTTTCATCAACAATAAAAGTGTAATTACTATTTTTGAACATCTCACATGAAGTCCTATTAACTATTAAACATCGTAAATTTGCAAAACTACATATATCATAAATGCATTATAATATATTCCATAAACTATGAAGATGAATTGAATTTAATCCTTGCAAAACTATTTTCGAAATAGTTTAAAACAACTCCATAAAAAGGTACATGAATTGATATAAAAAGTTAAATTTTAAGCAATTCAATTTTTTAGAAAGAAATCCAAAAAATGTTGCTTGAAATGTTTCGCAAATATCTATCAATGACAAAGTAAAAACTAAAGCAAGAAGTTTCAAATTTAAAATTATTAAGAAAAATATGAAAGTACATTTAGAGAGAAAATTGACATTATACCTTTAAAGAAGTGTTGTTGTAGAAATATTAGTTTGTCCCATTAACATGTTAAGAAGATCAATATGAGTATGTATCGAGCCATTTCTTCACCATTATTGAGATTTGAGAACAAAGAGAAAAGAAGAGTGAAAAATTGCAGGCAATAGATTTAAAGATAAAAACTTGAGAAGTTATAAATACATTAAATTTACTCCGAAATAGGGGTAAGGGTAATTTGATTTTTTTTTAATTAGTTTATAAAAAAAATTCTCGCAGTTTTTAATTTAAGATAGAATTGGGAAGTTAGTAGGTAGTTAGTTGATTTTTTTTTCATTAATAATTGAGAATTTTAATTACTATAAAATTAATTTGAATTTTTTTATTTAGTTTATAATAAAAAAATTCTAGCAGTTTTTAATTTAAGATAGAATTGAGAAGTTAGTAGGTAGTTAGTTGATTATTATTTTTCCATTATTTTACATAGACTTTTAATTAATTTTCAATCCTTTTATTAAATGCAAAAAATATTTCTAGTTTTTATTGAATTATTTTTTGGATAAATTTCAATTTATAAGTTAAAATAATTTAAATTATGAAAATTTTAAAATAGAAGAAGAAAATACTTAATCAGTTACCTATATTTTAGGAATCCACTACTTCCTTTACGTAACTGAAAATTATATACTATATTAGAAGAGTCTAGGATTTTACTACCAAAAGTGGGCCCCACCACCTTCCACTTAAATATACTACATATTATATATTATTAATTACTATACTATAAATCACTACTAATATCCAATATATTTATCAAACTATTTAAGTGGGGCCCACCACCTTCCACTTAAATACTACATATTATATATTAATTACTATACTATAAATGACTTAAATACTCCATATTATCTATTACAATAATTAACAATTATTTCACACTTTAAATTCTATCAATGCCATATAAATTAGGATAAAAAACCTAAGATATAATATTTAAATATATTTAAAAATAATATAAGTAATACTATACATTACAATAATTAACAGCTTAATTATTTAAAACTTATATAAAAAATTTAATTGACTCTCTAAATTCTATTGGTACCACATAAAATGGATTATATGATAAACATATATTGTTTGAAATTGACGAAAAAGAAACTATAAATTACAATAATTAACAAAAAATAATTCGCTCGACTCAAACAAATCTATCAATTAATGCCACATAAATTGGGACATGGCAAATAACATATATTATTAAAAAATTAGGTTCAAAATGTACTATAAAATACAATAATTAACAACTTAATATATTAAAGAGACATATAAAAAAGGGTTAATATTTGAAATTTTGCAT
>NW_006239009.1:1228661-1236434 GCF_000226075.1 Solanum tuberosum | reverse complement strand
GTTACTCCCTCTGTCCCAATTTATATGACTTACTTTCCTTTTTAGTCAGTTCCAAAAAGAATGACACATTTATATTTTAAGTAACAATTTGCCTATAAAATGTCTTTTTTACCCTTAATGAAATGATTTACAACCACACAAATTTCTATCATTCATTTTGGACCACAAGTTTTAAAAGTCTTTCCATTTTTCTTAAAGTTTGTGCCAAATCAAAGTACATCATATAAAATGGGACGGAGGGAGTAATATATATTGGGCCCCGTGCTGGCACGGGGTCCTATATCTAGTTTAAAAGATAATACTTAACATTTACAAAAATTTAAAAATGATCCCACTATTTTAAAAAAAAATTAGGCAGTTAGCTTTGAATTAGGAACAAACACATTCAAATTATTATTATTATTATTTTTAAAAAGGAGATCAAAACATCAGAATACATATATTTGACCTTAAACTTGACTTCAAATTTTAACTTTGACCTCCAACTTTCATAGTGCACAAATAGACACTTAAACTTGTATAAAGTAGAACAAGTAAACACATGAGTCCTACATGGTACAATACACGTAGGACACCACGTAGGACAAAAAATGACATGTAGGATGCCATGTAGGTCATGTGTGTCTATTTGTTCAACTTTATACAAGTTTAAGTGTCTATTTGTGCACTATGAAAGTTGGAGGTCAAAGTTAAAATTTGAAGCCAAGTTTAAGGTCAAATATATGTATTATCCCTTGTTTTTTCTTTGGATTTTTAGGTAATTTACAATCTCTAGCTATATATCCTAATTTTCCACAATTATAACAAGTACATTCCGTTAGTTTTCTTTTTGGTTTTTATTTATGTTTTTAAATTTTTATTTATTATTTAATATATCTACAAATTTTATGGTGCTGACATGTGTCTATATTATTTAATTAATTATTGATTATTTAAAATTAGTTAAATTTTAAAATTAAAAAAATTGTTGTGTTGGCATGTATCGTTCTAATTCTAATTATTGGCATGTGTCTATATTTATTTATTTAATTATTGATTATTAATTATTTAAAATACTGAAAATTTTGAAAGTTAGAGGTCATACTTAAAATTCGAAGCCAAGTTTAGGGTCCAATTTATGTATTATGCCGTTTTTTTACGTAAACAAATTTTAAAAAATGTTTTTTATTTATGTTTTTAAATTTTTATTTATTATTTAATATATCTACAAATTTTATGGTGCTGACATGTGTCTATATTATTTAATTAATTATTGATTATTTAAAATTAGTTAAAATTTTAAAATTAAAAAAAATTAGTTGTGTTGGCATGTATCGTTCTAATTCTAATTATTGGCATGTGTCTATATTTATTTATTTAATTATTGATTATTAATTATTTAAAATACTGAAAATTTGTAGTGTTGACATATGTCATTTTTTCTTCTCCTTTTATATATAGATAGATTATTATATTAAATTTAATCAATTAAGCTGCCTGCTTGATTTCCTTCTTCAACCTTCCATCTTTAATTCGTTTTAGCTTCAAACATCTTCATTTTCCCACCAATTTAACCCTACAAATAAAATATACTATTTATCAAAATTCATAAAATTCATGCTCAAAAAGGATAAATATAAATAATAAATGTGAGACATATAATGATTAAAAATATGTATTTTGGCCTCACATCAACGTCACAATGGGTCGTGGCACTGACCACGGTCCGTAAAGGTACCCGTGGCATGCACTTGGTCACTTCCCATTTAAGCTTCTCAAGGCCTAAGTACTGGATCATCTTCACGATCACCACCACGGGCCGTTATAGTGACCACAGCCTGTGGAGCCTTCCGTGGTCTTCACTTGGTTGCTCATGCACTCCATCTTCCCAAGGCCCAAGCACTGCTTCAACTTCACGAGCACAACCACAGACCGTTATGAAGACCACTGTCCGTGAGGTTGGCCGTGATCTTTACTTGATCCTACCAAATCTCAACTCCTCCAAACCTTCATACTGGAAATGCTTCACGAACTGCACCACGATTCGTGAAAAGGACCACGACCCGTCTAGGTACTCGTGGTCTTCACTTGATCACCATCATCTTCTTCTTCTTTTTCCATTGTTTCACACAAGCAAGAATCTGTCTACTCATTCAATCAAACACATCAAAGCATACAAAAATACACTCAATTCTAGTATTAATCCTTAGTTTTCAAGCATCAAATGTGCCAAGATTTCGCGGCTCATCAATGGTCCACGTCCGTGGTTCACACCCCAGTTCCCAATTCTCTAAAGCCAAATGACGAGATGACAGGATAGGCCGTAGGTCCATCTACGGTTCGTCGGTTAAGCCCGTCGTTGACCCCGACAACTTTTAAGTTAGGGTCATTTTGTTCTTTTCCCCTATGCGTTGGACACCTAAACTACGTCGTTTAATCCCTAAACTACGTCGTTTTGGCTAGTTTGAGCCTAATGACTTAGTCAGAACTTACCCTAAGTCATTCATTCACTAGAATTCATCAAACTTACAGCAAAAAGAGGAGAAAAGAAGCAACCCAACCCCTCCAAGAAAGCAACGAGTTTTCTTCGGTTCCAAAAGATTTCTCCGTGAAATTCGTCACCAGGTATGTGGGATTTCACTGGTGGATTCCTTTCATCCACTAGGTCCCTAGAATCAGTCAGATTCTTGATTCTCCATATCTTGTTTATACCTAGGGTTGCTAGAACTTTAGATAATTGTTGTGATTTAGATGTTATAGTATCCTTAATGAGATTATCATAGTTTAATAACATTGTTGCTTAGTTCTTTGCATGAAACTCAGAACCCTAGTTGTGTAGATTCTCTTAGTTCATGAATTACACTAGCTAGGTCAGATAAACAGATATACATGCCTCAGATTTCGAATGTTTCATTATTAGTACTTAAATGTTGCATTTTTAGTTAGCATGTTAAAATATTGAGCTATCTAGTTTATTTCAGTTATGTTGTATTGTACACATTCCAGTTGGGAATAGGCTTAACACCGAGTTGGACTAGTGTCAGTCACCCTCTTAGTCCCAGAACTATGTGCCCCCGTAGGTTTGTAAGTCCCCTATGTTGGGCATCAGGTTTAGTGGCACGCCAGTCATGCCTCTATACCCCTGGCAAGGTATATTGGGTCCTTTCGATGGGGCGTATACATCAGACTCCACGTTTAGCTCACGTGGTCTTATGTCGGTTATTAGTAGCTCCCACAGTCAGACTCTAGTACATTTGACCAGGTTTTTAGACTCTAGTGCATTTGACCAGGTTTTCAGATATACTTTTAGTATTTAGTTTCAACATGTTATGTACGTGGGAATTGAATTCAGTTTAGTTCATATTCAGTATATTTCAGTATCTTCATCATGTTCAGATTATATCATTGCCTAATATGCTTTGTTCAGTTAATTGTTTGTTCAGCCTTATCCTATCATGCAAGCTCAATACTTTTCAAGTACTGACACATACTCTGCGCTACATCTTTTCGTGATGTATGTTCAGGTCCTCAACATTCAGATCACGTGTAGATCAGTTCCCCATCTGTATTCAACAGTATTAGTGGTGAGTTCTCATTTTTCGAGGACGACATACATGTTCTTTTACATTCAGTCTTTCATTTCAATTTTAGTTTTTACTAGAGTTAGTTGAGGCATGTCTGAGCATTTCTAGTCAGTTAGAGGCTTATTTCAGACATAAACAGATTCAGCTTTAGTATTTTGAGTTATAATTCAGTATTACTAACTCTATTTAGTATTTATGTATTCAGACTAGTATTGGGTATTCCCCATAATTTAATTTATCTTATGTTTTAAGCTTCCGTATAGTATCTGCTGTTCAATTTTTTAAGTATGCTTATGATATGCAAGATTAGGGTTAGCTTGGGGTCACTCGTGATCCTAGGTCCCGTGTTTACGTCAAGCGGGTAGCCTCGGGGGGTGCAAAACTTGGTATCAGAGCATTATGTTTAAGAGTCCTAGGATGTCTGCACTAAGTAGAGTCCCTTTCATGGGTGTGAAGCGAACCACACTTATGAGGGGGAGGCTACGAAGTGTTTTAGGAAAAAAACTTCAGTTTCTTGTTATTCTTATCGTGTGCGAGGGTATGATCTCATTTCTAATTCGACGTTATGCATTTTAGATCATGCCTCCTCGTAGAGCTTACGCAAGGAATGCTAATGCCCGCAATGCTAATGCAATTCCTCTAGTCCTAGACCATGAGGTTTCAAATATAGAGTTTTGGAATACTATCCAACTTATGGCTCAGAGTGTGGCCAATCGGAACAATTAGAAAGGTCCAGTTCCTACAAACACTAGTGGTGGATCAGTGGCGGCTAGGATCTGAGATTTCGTTAGGATAAATCCACCTGATTTTCTAGGGTCACAAGTTGTGAAGACCCCCAGAACTTCATTGATGAGGTCAAGAAAATCTTTGGAGTGATGCAAGTGACTGGAAATGATAAGGTAGAGTTGGCGTCCTACCAGCTTAAGGATATGTCTCACATATGGTTTACGCAGTGAAAAGGCAACAAGGGTGAGAATTTAGCTCCTGTGACTTGGGAGTGTTTTATCGGAGCTTTTTTGGACAATTTCTTCCCAAGAGAGTTGAGGGAGGCTAAGGCTCAGGAATTTATGAATTTGAGACAAGGTTCTATGTTAGTCTAAGAATACAGACTTAAGTTCACCCAGCTCTCCAGGTATGCTCCACAAATGGTTGCCGATTCTAGGGCAAATATGAGTAAGTTCCTATTTAGGGTATCTGACTTGGTGAAGATAGAGTGCAGAAATGCTATGTTGTTGGAGGATATGAATATCTCTAGGCTCATGACTCATGACTCATGACTCATGCTCAGCGGGTTATGGGAGATAAGCTTAGAGAACTAGCTAAGGACAACAAGAAGGCTAGATCAGGCAACTAGGAGTACTCTCAACAGAAATCGGGTGGTGGAAATCGCTCACAATTTCAGCAAAAATCTTCAGCTCCAGCGCCTTCATCAGCTAGTGCTCCATCCCCCGATTTTCAACAAGATCAGAAAGGTAGGGCATCAGGCTCTATGTCTCAAGGGAGTACTTCAGGTAACAAGACCTACCCTACTTGTCCGAAGTGTGGTAAGAACCATCCGGGCGAGTGTCTTGCAGGAAACAAAAGATGTTTTGGGTGTGGTCAGTATGGTCACAGGTTGAGGGATTGCCCTTCTAAATAGGGACAAGGATGTAGCAATAATAGGGCTCAGCTCTAGCAGCACGAGCAGTTCGCCCAACTCAGTAAGGTACTTCATCTGGTACAGGTGGCGGTCAGCGCCAAAACAGGCTGTATGCTCTCCAGGCTCGCCAGGATCATGAAGATTCTCCTGATGTGGTTACTGGTATGTTACGAGTCTTTCATTTAGATGTTGATGCTTTGTTAGACCCAGGGGATACTCTTTCCTTTGTAACTCCATATATAGCAGTAAAATTCGGTGTCAGTCCAGAAACTCTTTCAAAACCCTTCTCAGTCTCTAATCTAGTTGGTGACATAGTTATAGCTAGACAAGTATACAAAAAATTGCCCTGTCATAGTCTCTCAGAAAGTCACCTCAGCAGATCTTGTAGAGTTAGAAATGGTAGACTTTGATATCATTCTAGGCATTGATTGGTTACATTCCTGTTATGCCTCAGTTGATTGTAGGACTAGGATCGTTGGTTTTCAGTTTCCAGATGAGCCAATCCTAGAATGAAAGGGTAGTAGCTCAGTGCCTATGGGTCGATTTATCCCTTACCTTAAGGCCATAAAGATGATCTCTAAAGGGACATCTATCATCTTGTTTGGCTTAAGGATTCAAACTCCGAAATCCCAACTCTTGAGTCAGTCCTAGTAGTAAATGAGTTTCCAGAAGTGTTTCCAGAAGATCTTCTCAGAGTTCCTCCCGAAAGGGAAATTGACTTCGGAATAGATCTCTTTCCATATACCCAGCCTATTTTGATTCCTCTATATAGAATGGCTCCAGCTGAGCTCAAGGAATTGAAAGAATAGTTGAAAGACCTTCTAGATAAGGGCTTCATCAGACCCAATATTTCCCCATGGGGTGAACCAGTGTTGTTCGTGAAAAAGAAAGATGGTTCTCTCAGGATGTGCATTTACTATCGCTAGTTGAACAAAGTCACAATCAAGAATAAGTACCCTATCCCAGGATTGATGACTTGTTCGACCAACTTCAGGGTGCTAGTCATTTTTCGAAGATAGACCTCAGATCCAGTTATCATCAACTCAGAGTCAAAGATAGTGACATCTCGAAAACACCTTCAGAACTCGGTATGGTCATTTTGAATTTATAGTTATGTCATTTGGACTAACCAATGCTCCTACAACTTTCATGGATTTAATGAACATGGTGTTCAAGCAGTATTTGGACTTGTTCGTTATCGTCTTTATTGATGATATCCTCATTTACTCTACGAATGAGGAATAACATGCGACTCATCTGAGAGTTGTTTTGCAGACTCTCAAAGATCGCCAGTTATTCACTAAGTTTAGCAAATATGAGTTTTGATTACAATCAGTTGCTTTCCTTGGTCATATCGTATCTAGGAAAGAGATCTGAGTGAATTCTCAGAAAATAGAGGCAGTGAAACAATGGCCCAGACCCACTTCTCCTACAGATATCAGAAGTTTCTTAGGTTTAGCTGGTTATTACCGAAGGTTTGTAGAAGGATTTTCATCCATAGCTTCTTTATTGACCAAGTTGACTCATAAAAAGGTCAAGTTTCAGTTGTCAGATGAGTGTGAGAAGAGCTTCTCGAAACTGAAAACTAGGTTGACTACAACTCATGTTTTGACTCTACCAGAGGGTTCAGACGGTTATGTGATCTATTGTGATGCATCCAGAGTCGGCCTAGGTTGTGTGTTGATGCAGAGAGGTAAGGTTATAGGTAAGGTTATAGCTTATGCTTCTAGACAACTTAAAGTACATGAGAAGAACTATCTGACTCATACCTCGAGCTTGCAGCTGTAGTGTTTGCCCTAAATATTTGGAGACATTACTTGTATGGTGTTCATGTAGATATGTTCATAGATCATAAGAACCTCCAGTATGTGTTCACCCAGAAAGAGTTGAATCTTCGCCAGAGGAGATGACTTGAATTCCTCAGGGACTATGCTATGAATGTGCTTTACAATCATAGTAAGGCCAATGTAGTAGCCGATGGTCTTAGTAGACTATCTATGGGTAGTGTAGCACATGTTGAGGAAGAAAGGAAGGAATTAACAAAGGATGTTCACCGGCTTGCTCGCTTAGGAGCTTTCCTTATGAACATATCAGATGGTGTGACAGTTCAGAATGGGTCAGAATCTTTATTGGTAGCGGAGGTTAAGGAGAAATAAGATAGTGATCCTATATTGCTTCAATTAAAGGGTGCAGTTCATCAGTAGAAGGTTGAGATTTTCTCCCAAGGGGGAGATGGTGTGCTTCGCTACCAGGGTCATTTATGTGTTCCTAAGGTGGGTGAGATGAGACAGAAGATCCTTACAGAAGCCCATAACTCCAGGTATTCTATTCATCCAGGTGCCACTAAGATGTACCGTGATCTGCGGGAAGTCTTTTGGTGGAATGGCATGAAGAGGGATATAGCAGATTTTGTGGCTAAGTGTCGTAATTGTCAACATGTTAAGGTAGAACATCAGAGACCCTGAGGTATGACTCAAGAGATTAACATTCCTACATGGAAGTGGGAAGTGATAAACATGGACTTCATTACAGGTTTACCTGGTACTCGCAGACATCATGACTCCATTTGGG
>NW_006239009.1:1205060-1228588 GCF_000226075.1 Solanum tuberosum | reverse complement strand
GCTTTACATTAATGAGATTGTGAGGTTGCATGGGGTTCCTTTGTCTATCATCTCAGATAGAGGTCCTCAGTTTACCTCTCATTTCTTGAAATCGTTTCAGAAAGATCTTGGTACTCAAGTAAATCTCAGTAGAACATTTCATCCACAGACGGATGGTTAGGTAAAGTGTATCGTTTAGACCTTAGAAGACATTTTAAGAGGTTGCGCGATCGATTTCAAGGGTAGTTGGGATGATCACCTACCTCTCATAGAGTTCACCTATAATAATAGCTATCATTCCAATATTTAGATGGCCCCTTATGAAGCATTATATGGGCATAGGTGCAGATCTCCGGTTGGTTGGTTTGAAGTAGGTGAATCATCGTTGATTGGGGAAGATTTGGTTCATGATGCTATGTAAAAAGAAAAGATCATCAGAGATAGACTTAAGACAGCCCAGAGTCACCAAAAGTCCTATGCAGATGTAAGGAGAATGGACAAGGACTTGGAGTTCCAAATTGATGATTGGGTTTTTCTGAAAGTGTCATTTATGAAGGGAGGGATGAGATTTGGCAAGAAAGGGAAGCTCAGTCCCATATATGTAGGTCCTTACAGGATCTTGAAAAGGGTTGGTAAATTGGCTTATGAGTTAGAGTTGCCAACAGAACTGGCAGCAGTCCAACCAGTCTTTCACATTTCCTTGTTGAAGAAGTGTGTGGGTGATCCAGCCTCAATAGTACCATTAAAAAATGTGGCCGTGAAGGATAGTCTCAATTATGAGGAGGTGCCAGTTGAAATGCTTGATAATCAGGTTCGTAGGTTGAGAAACAAAGAAGTCGCTTCAGTTAAGGTTTCGTGGAGGAGTCAATCCGTAGAGAGAGCTACTTGGGAAGCAGAAGTGGCTATGAAGGCCAATTATCCTCATCTCTTTCCCTCCGATTCCATTCTAGCTTGAGGTAATAGTTCCTCTCCAGTCTCTCAGTTTACTCTTGCATAAATTCATTCTTAGTGTTATGTTCCTTCGGTTAGTCTTGCATTTTCAGCGTATTTGCATGTTCTTGGAACTTAGTTAAGTCAGAAGTCAGTTTCCAGTACTTAGTGGTAGGGTTTGCAGCTCTTTCCCACCATATTCAGCTAGTTTAGACTTCATTCGAGGACGAATGCTCCCAAGGGGGAGATAATGTAACACCCCAGGTTCTGAAAGGGATAAGATGCATATTTTTAGAAGTTGTAGGTGCCACCAATGGAGGCCACCGACGGACCGTAGGTGGGGTTAGTGGTTGGCCACCTCAACTCCACCCAGAAATTTCAGAAAAAGTCCAGAACCACGCTAGGACCTACGGACCGTAGATGGAACCACGGTCCGTGGTCGAGTTCCATGGTTCAGACCCTAGTTCCCAATTCTCTGAAGCCAAATGACGAGATGACAAGACGGGCCATAGGTCCATCCGTGGTCCGTCGGTCAGGCCCGTCGTTGGCCCCGACAACTTTTAAGTTAGGGTCGTTTTTGTCTTTTCCCCTATGCGTTGGACACCTAAACTACGTCGTTTAATCCCTAAACTACGTCATTTTGGCCAGTTTGAGCCTAGTGACTTAGTTAGAACTTTCCCTAAGCTATTCATTCACTAGAATTCATCAATCTTAGACCAAAAGAGGAGAAAAGAGGCGACCCAACCTCTCCAAGAACGCAACGAGTTTTCTTCAGTTCTAGCCCCAAAATCGAAAGATTTCTCCATGAAATTCATCACCATGTATGTGGGATTTCACTGGTGGATTCCTTTCATCCACTAGGTCCCTAGAATTCAGTCAAATTCTTGATTCTCCATATCTTGTTTAGACCTGGGGTTTCTAGAACTTTAGAGAATTATTGCTATTTAGCTGTTATAGTATCCTTAATCAGATTATCATAGTTTCGTAATATTGTTGCTTAGTTCTTTGCGTGAAACTCAGAACCCTAGTTGTTTAGATTCTCGTAGTTCATGAATTACACTAGCTAGGTTAGATAAACATATATACATGCCTCAGATTTTGTATGTTTCATTATCAGTACTTAAATGTTGCATTTTCAGGTAGCATGTCAGAATATTGAGCTATCCAGTTTATTTCAGTTATGTTGTATTGTACACATTTCAGTTGGAAGTAGGCTTAACACCGAGTTGGACTAGGGTCAGTCACCCTCACAGTCCTAGAACTACGTGCCCCCGTAGGTTTGTAAGTCCCCTCTGTTGGGCATCTGTTTTAGTGACGCTAGTCATGCCTCTATACCCCTAGCAAGGTATATTTGGTCCTCTCGATGGGGCGTATACATCAGACTCCACGGTTAGCTCACGTGGTTTTATGTTGGTTATTAGTAGCTTCCAAAGTCAGACTCTAGTGCATTTGACCAGGTTATCAGATATATTTTCAGTATTCAGTTTCAGCATGTTATGTACTTAGTCATTGCATTCAGTTTAGTTCATATTCAGTATATTTCAGTATCTTTATCATGTTCAGATTATATCATTGCCTAGTATGCTTTGTTCAGTTATATGTTTGTTCAGCCTTATCCTATCCTACATGCTCAGTACCTTTCAAGTACTAACGCATACTCTGCGCTACATCTTTTCGTGATGTAGGTTCAGGTCCTCATCATTCAGATCACGTGTAGATCGATTTTTGATCCGTATTCAGCAGTATCAGTGGTGAGTCCTCATTCTTCGAGGATGATAGACATGTTCTTTTACATTCAGTCTTTCATTTCAGTTTCAGTTTTTACTGGAGTTAGCTGGGGGCATGTTCCAGCATCTCTAGTCAGTTAGAGACTTATTTTAGACATAGACAGATTTAGCTTTAGTATTTTGAGTTAGTTCAATATCATTAACTCTTATTTAGTATTTATGTATTCAGACTAGTATTGGGTATTTCCCATAATTTTGTTTATCTTATGTTTTAAGCTTCCACTTAGTATCTGTTGTTCAATTGTTTAAGTATGCTTATGATATGCCAGCTTAGGGTTAGCTTGGAGTCGGTCGTTATCCTAGATCCCGTGTTTACGTCAAGGGGGTAGCCTCGGGGAGTGACAATGAGTAATTCTCTATACCTACAAGTTGAATACTAATCTAAATTCCTCCAGGAATATTTCTAGTTGACAAATGAAGTGCATGATTGTGATTTGTGACTTTCATCCTTGAGAAAGGTGAACTCAAAGCCTCAACTCCAGTTGTTGGATTCACCATTGATCTACCAAAGCTAGATCTCTCGATTTCCTTCAATAGTCGAGAAAATCCCTTAATCTAGTCAACTACAAAATTTGTGGATCTGATACCATGAAAAATTTATCTAGAAACACAACTATATCCATTGAACATCATATCAGTAAAATCGTAGAAGAAGAGATTGAGGAAGAAATCTTGTTGAGAAGGAGAGGAAGACGAGAATTGATTAAGAGAAGAAGAAGAAAATTGTTACATTGTAATGAGATATATCAAATTATGAAACTATCTAGATAATGTTATCTATTTATACTAATTGTTGTAACTAACTGCAACATATGTCATCAGCTCATTAACTAACTAACTAAATATCTAGCTAATCATGTACAACCACTACACATATTCAATGTACAACACAACACTGCTCAATTAAACTAAGACACATCAACATTTTGATAATTCTTTGACAGATGCTCCATCAATAAATGCCACAAATGCTTCAATTTCCAATTTGAGTTCAGATGTGTCGCGACAAAAATAAAATCAAATGAGGGAAACAACATTTATGTGGATTTTTTTTATTTGAATCGATAATTTGCAATTAGTTTTTTGTTTAGCCTTTTTCTTGATTTTTCGGACTATGATTTTTGTTCATTTTGATAAATAAAAACAAGGAAAACTACCTAACTCAACAGACATCACTATCATATATACTAGCTTTATCTCTACTTTCAAATAATTACATATATTATCACTTTTAATATTTTATACCATATATTTTAAAAGATACAGTTAAATAAACACATCCCTCAAAACTAGAATTGATTAATTATCTTTCCCAAAATTCCTATGCCAATTGTATATCCCCCCCCCCCCCCCAAATCCTCCATCATCTTCACCATGTTCATCACCTTCATCATAATATCTCTTCCTTCATCCTCAATCTCCTATCCTACGTTCATCTCCCCTTTCTTTTTCTGTCTTCCTTCTCCCTCATAGATCTTCTTCACTAAACCATAATAAACTGAATAAAAAACAGAGCAATAAAATCTAATTGTTGAGAAATACAATTTTATTTGGGTATTTATTTGTACAAATTTTGATATCCTTTTTCTTTATTTGAGAAGTACATATGGGAATAGAAGGTTTGAGGCCACAAAATTATTTGATTGATGGGTTTAGGGAACCTCATCCAGTGGCGCGGTAGTATTTCATCGTCGAAAAATTGAAAGTCTAAAATTCTACACATCTAAAATCATGGGATGAAGAAATCGTTGGTGAAGTGCATACAAGGTAATCACAAGCAACGGATGTGACGCTAGTTTGTTGTGAAGAGGAGAGATACAAAGGGTATTAGGTGTACATGTATCTAACAAAGTTTACACATGCATATAGTTAAAAGTTCATGTATCTGTGTTAAAATTATATGTATCGATGAGAAAAAAATTCAAATTTTAAAAATAGGAAAGAATTGTGAAATTTTTTATTTTTATTAATGATACTACAAATACTCTATTGTCGTGATTTGTTTATAAATTCATGTTTTTCAGTTATATTCCATATTTTGAAATAGGTCAATCTACATAAATAATATATTATATAACTTTATTTACGAATTATGACATATCTTTTACTTTTACACAAATCAACCTTACTTTTTTTTTTTTACCACAGGTAGATCATTATCTTTATTTTTCTCTACTTCTCTTTTCTTCCATCATTTTCTTTCTCTCTCTCTTTCTCTTTTCGTCCATCATTTTCTCTCTTTCATTCTTCTCATTTCTTTAGTCATTTTTTTTCTCTCCTTCTCTTTTCTTCCATCATTTTCTTCCTCTCTCTCTCTTTCTCATTTATTCCATCATTTTCTCTCTCTTTCATTATCTTTGTTCTTTTTTAAATTTCAATTATTTTAATGTTTAAAGTTATTTTGAAGATTAACATTTTATTTTAAAAAAAATATGGACATCATTAATAAAATAAATAAATAAAAATTATATTTGTAATACAATTTGAATTTAATACATTATACATATTCTATGCCTTTTTCAATGCACATTATGAGTCTATAACTAAAATATTTTTAATATAATAATATATTTTAACACTGTTAATAAGAGAAAAAAATTACAATTGTAATACATTTGAATTCAATATATAATACATATTATAGACATGTTTCAATGCACGTGTTTACTAAAATATTTTTAATACAAATGTATTATAAGTATTATGTGTGAATTTTAAATATTTTGGTACAAATTTAATTAATTTTACGTTGTTAAAATATATTATATTTGTTGGAATAACAACAATCGAATTTATAACAATGAAGAATATTGAATTCAAATTATATTACAACTATACTTTATATAATAACACATAATATAATTTGTATAAAATTTGAATATTTGAAATCAGGTATAATTAATTTTACATTGTTAAAATGTATTATATTTGTTGGAATAACAACAACCGAATCTATAACAATGTATAATATTGAAATTTGAATTGTATTACAACTACTGTTTATATAATAACACAAACTAATTTGAATATTTGAAATTTAGGTATAATTAATTTTACGTTGTTAAAATGTATTATATTTTTTGGAATAACAAGAATCGAATTTATAACAATGTATACTATTGAATTCAAATTGTATTACAATTATAGTTTATATAATGACACATAAACTAATTTTAAATAATATTTGAGTAGTATTTTTCACTAAATCACTCTTTGATACAATCAGAATATATATATACACTATGATGGTATCAATGAGTAACTTAGTAGTGTCTTTCACTGAAGTGACTTTTTCTTTTTTGATACCACCAGAATATATATATAACCCGATGGTATCAAATATCAAATGACTATTAAAACTAAAGTGATGTCATAAATGGTAATAAATATAATGAAACATTAAAAACAATAACTAATCAAATAAAATATATTATTTAAGTGAAAATTCCTTAGATATATCTGCTTATCATGTATCCGAGATACATGTTTTTGGATATAACGTATGAAATTGATACTTGATACATCAAATTAATATTAGATACATATAAATAGATACACGAAATTAACACTAGATATCGTACACTCATGTATTTAAGTGTTTATTTTGTTGGATACATCATATATGGATAATAGATAATAGATACATCAAATCAATAAATTTATTATTTTAAGACTACTGAAATGAAATTAACCAAATTACATAACCAAAATGTACATGTTTTTGTCTTTTATTAATGATATTAATGAATTTATTATTTCAAAGAGTAATAAAATGAAATTAATTAAATATAGATACACTCCCAGCTTGATTTATATATTACATTAAGAGATTTGATTAATATTTTCAAAAATTGTCCATGTGAATTAATTAAACATGTATCTTGATTTTTAAAATCGCTGAATACATGTATCTTGCGAGTAATAATACATGTATTCAGAGGACTAATATTGTACATGAAGTAATCTTCAAAATTATCGCGAATTCTAGTAATTAAGACGTAAACTACTAAGATTTATGTAGTTTTCCCCAAAAACAACCTTGGGTCCATATTACAAAAAAAAATAATCAAATTTTTGAATGAAAACATTTACACAGCCCAAAAAACAAAACCTATAATAAAAATGTCACATAGCTAGGCATGACAATGGAGTGGTGCACGACTGGGTGGGGCGGGTTGAGCTTAACCCGCATAATTTTTATTTTTTTCCTCCCGTCCCGCATAACAACATTTTTCATTTTCAACCCGTCCCACCTCGCGCCGCATGGACCTGTCCCGCATAACTTTTTTAATATTTTCTTTTTCTAGTTAAGTTTGAGACTAAAAATAAAATTCATAAAAATAAATTCATTTTTTCATTAAGTTATATTAATTTAATAAAATAGTGATTTAAAATTTTATTTTTTAAAGGTCAATTGGAAACATGTAAGAAATTGTATTATTTTCAAAAATTATCTAGAATATTTTAATAGTTTTAAAGAAATTATCTTATTAAATAATGCTATATCACTCTTATAACATGTAAAAATCACATATACAGCAACCCACCCGCTCCACATTAATTTTAAAGAAACCCACTTCAACCCGCGCATAGCCTTAAACCCGCCCTGCATACGTGCCTCCCCATTGCTGCTTTCATGCAATTTAAGGCCCTAAAGCTTCATGCAAATGAGGTGAGCAGGAAGCACCAGGTGTCCCTCAAACAGAAGAATATGAGAGAGCAATCCTCGGAGGCTCTGATCTGTTACTTCGCCGATTTTCCAGTTTTCAGTTTTGAGGCTTGTAAATAACCCAATCTTCATCATTTCCAATTCTCAGGTACACGAATTACACTCATATATATGTATATGTTGTGTAAGGAGATATTTATGCGTTTGTCTAATTGCATGTACATTTTTGGTAGCATATGGAGGCATCAGACTGGACTTACAGAGGAGAAGGAGCCGTTAACCTAGTTCTTGCATATAATGGAACACGTTCTGATCTTGTATGTCTCAATTTCGAATAATTCATCTTTACTCTTTAGTTTACAGGCCATATTTGCTTTTTACCTAACCAAAAATTTGGCACATTTTCATCAGAAACACAACTAATATTACACTATGTTTCAAGTTTCTATTAATTGACCATCTACTTCTTGCTTAACAAATGGTTTTACATATTCTTGCTCAACATTTCCAGTATGAACTAACTGGGTTTGATTTTTAAGCTGCATTTCCTCTTCTTTTTTGTTTAGGTTGGAAAAATATTGCGGATTCAGAAGGTACCAAGGAACGAGTCTGAATGTGGTCATGATTATTCCGGTCTAAACAAGCAGGAATGCCTCTTGTGGGAAGAGTTTACTGAGATTGTATCAGCTCCTACAAGGGAAATTGTTCAACACTATTTTGTGCAGCACGTGATGTGCCCATTGTTGGGTTCACGACATGTTGATGCAGGGGTGTGTATGTTATACTGCTACATTCTTGTCATTTCGTAAAACATTTGATTTTGTGTATATCATTGTTTCTTATGAATACAAGGAAAATTACTTTTCCAGACACTTCTTTTGTGTAGTTAATAATAAGGAATTCTGCACCTTTTCAAATAAATATCCATATAACTCAAAATTCTGTCCTTTAAGATCCTAGAGAATCAACCTATGCAGTTGATCATTTTTATGTGCATTTGTTATTTATTGTTTGGATAGAATAAATTTAGCCCAGCAATTTATGCTGATCTATGAGTTTGAAGATTAAGTTGTGAAAGGTTGTAACTATGTTTTCTTTTCTACCTGATTCCATATATTCAGTTGCCTGTATTGGAGCGTGGTTAAATATCTCCATCTTGTTTCTTCCCTTTTATTTGACAGACTAGCATTCACGTGACCCCAGAATTTCTGGAAGCCGTTGAAAACAATGTCCTCCAGCAGCGTCCTGCGTGGCGTGTTGATGCGACAAAGGTCAATCCCCTCTGTGATTCTGTAATGCTCATGTCCGATCTTTCAGTGTTCCCTCTTGGTAATAATTTTCAATCCTTTTCATCACTAAAATGTTAACATGCACATATTTTAATACCCTATAATAAGCAACTCAACATCGTATTATGTAAAACAGTTACCATGGATCTGTCAGATAAAAAGAGGCAACAGTAATTGTCATCCTATTATGGTAATTCACATAGCTGCCCATTTTGTAAATCAATGAAATGTAAAACTCAGTATATACATCTGTTTTCAGAGGTCATAATCCTTCCTGTATTACTTCCGGTTGTTTCATTGCAAAAATGGTTTTAATATTCAAGTCCTGATTAGGTAGATATTTTTTGGCTATTTCAAGTTTATGCTGCTGTCAACAAAATAACTGTAATTTCTATTCATTTGTAAGAAAGACAACAATGAAAATTCGCAGTGGATAGTTGGCTTTATAATGGTCTAACATACTAACCAAGCAAGGTTAGATGTGGGCATTTATTATACAAATATATTGGTTTGTATTGTTCTCATGTTCAGGGGGGTACCTAGGTTGTGTCTAGGGGGCGGTCGAAAAATTACGTTATATATATAGGGCCAAATTCTGATTTTATGTGTACATATATTAAAATGAACCCCCTGAAAACAAGTGAGAAGCTTTGGCTCAATGCATAAGGGGTTCAGCAGTGGCTTTTACGTCGTGGGTTTGAATCTCATACGCAACAATTCCTCTTCTCTTCTTTTGGTAACTGTTTTACATGGAATTGGGCTCAACTTTTGGGCTTGGATCATCTTCTCTTTTTCATTATTTTTTCTCTTTTATGTCATTTTTTCCTAATTTGTTTTTGTTTAAATTTATTAGACACATTTTTTTTATTCTTCTTCTATCTATTTGTCATTTTATTTCAACATAATTTTATGTACAACTCTTTAAAAATGATGAATTATATATATGAAGATAAATTAGATGTAGTTGAATGAAGAAACTAAAAATTTTCAATATCCTTTTAATAATATATATTTAATAGAATTCATGGAATTTCTTTTCTATTTTTCCAATTCTATTTTAGAGAGATGAAAACAAAACTTATTTGATTTATTCGTCATTTTTTCTTCAACAAGTGATGACTAACCTAGTAAATTAAACTACATGAACTAAAAAATTGATGATGTCATTTATTTATCTTCTGAATATGCATTATAATATTAGTAAATCTATACTTACGTACACACTTTTAGAGAATCTTAATAATTTTCCTAGTAATATGTGTTTGAATGGATACTAATTTAAAAATTTAAAATAGCAAAATAAAGTAAAACAATTACAAAATAAAAGTAATAAAAAGTAACAAGAAATTTTAAGAATGTTCAATGGAGCAGGGTAAAAGTAGGAAGAAATGCTTAATGCGGTACGATAAAGTAATATAAATTTAGCGGGTTAAGGTAAATATTTTTCTTCTCTGTCTCACTTCGTTTTTCATCCTTTAATTTTCATGTGTTTTAGGAATTAACTTATGTAATACAACTGATCCACTAATTTTTTTTTATCAACGTAGCTTTGTTCTCAATATCTTTGATTAGTTTGGTGTTAACTTTTATCAACCAATGAGATACCTTGTACAAAAAGCATGTCGGGTTACTATGCTCACTGTGTACTTACATTACCACATGAGCTTCTTCTTTAAATTTCGAACCCCTGAGCTTAATTCCTGGATCCGCCACTCCTTTAATTTTCATGTGTTTTAGGAATTAACTTATGTAATACAACTGATCCACTAATTTTTTTTTATCAACGTAGCTTTGTTCTCAATATCTTTGATTAGTTTGGTGTTAACTTTTATCAACCAATGAGATACCTTGTACAAAAAGCATGTCGGGTTACTATGCTCACTGTGTACTTACATTACCACATGAGCTTCTTCTTTAAATTTCGAACCCCCTGAGTTTAATTCCTGGATCCGCCAATGCTCATGTTCCCCTACTATCAGGTATGTGTAAAGAGGCATGCAGCATATCTGTAGAAATTAAGGTACTTTTATCCTAAAAGCTTTAGTTATCTCTTTTTGCAACGTTTTCGTCATCTTTTACTTTTTTTTAACAAAACTGTTTTCTGTACGTTTCCATATTATGTTTCCCTTACGACTTTTCCATTTTCTTTTTGGTGAAGCCAGCCTAAGTGTGGATTCCTTCCACAATCAGAATTTATCACAGAGGATAACGATATTAAGAGGAGTGTAACTCGTTTTAAAATGCATCAGGCTCTAAAATTGAACCAAGAAAAGGTATTAGCTTTTCCATCTGCAATTTATTCTTGAGATATGGCTGTTTCTGGTGGATTTCATAATTCAGTTACGTCATTAGACTGGTAGAATTCTTTTCATTTTGGCAATTTTCTTCAACCTCCCTCCCCCCTAATCTTATACATTGTCCCTGTTACCACTGATAATGGCTTTTTATACTCTATACACTTCCCACTTATATTATAGATCTCCTCTTTTTTCTTTTTTTGGTGCTTGTCCTATATCAGATATCAGAGGTAAGTGCATATGATCCTCTGGATCCAGCGACAGAGTACGCATGGCAATAAACAACCTTTTAAAGACCCCACAGAATAATTTCCGGGTTTTCGTGGATGGTTCTCTCATATTTGGGGGTTTGGGTGGTGGTGCAGACACTACCAGTAGTGAAGTTGGTGAAGCATTTGAAAATTTGCTCAAGAATGTAATTCAGGCACAAGAGGGCATGCGGACACACTATTTTCTAGAACTCATCTCCAAGACAGTGTGTAGTTCAGGGTTGTTAGATCGACTTCTTGAAGTCCAGAAGTTAGACACGACAGACATTGAAGGTGCAATTCATGCATATTATAACATTATTTCTCAGCCTTGCATGGTATGTGGACAACTAGATAAAGATCAATCAACAAAGAGATATAATTCTCTGCATTCAATCTCGATGGAGGAAAGCTTGAAGATTGTGCGGGACTACTTGATAGCTGCAACTGCAAAGGACCTGAGTATGATAATTAGTTTTAGACCTAGAGAAGCTGGTAATGTGGAATCCCCATACAACATTGTCTCCTTAGAATCAACCAACCAAAGTTTTGACTACAAGGTATTACTCTTTCCTTCTTTTTCTTACTCTCCCTTGGGTCTAGAATAGCATGGCCCCTGCACAAGGATGAATGGCACAATTCGAGAAATGGTCCAAATTTTTCGTTCTAAAAAAAACACATGTTATACCATGTGAAATAAATCGTTTTACAATCTGCCTTTCGGTTCTAGAGTAATATGGCTAATTCTTTCTTGAATTTATTTTATGTGGTGACATTTCAGGTCTAGTGTCGAAAAACTTGAAATGTTTTTTAATTGTATTGTCACACAATTTTGACTTTACTCGTAGTGCGACTTTTTTGTTGACAGCATAGAGTCAATATCTAACCCCGTCATCTGTTTTGTGATCTATGTTTTTCCCTGGAATGGAACCAACTTCTTTGTTTAGTAGTTTGTATCTGTATCAAGATAGGATTTATGCTACCATAATTTCCATTTCCTAATGGTGTGGCATAAATACTGGCCTACTGTCTACATGTTTAGTACTCTTGCAGTCCACTCACTCTGAAATGCTGCTTCTCTAGAACAAGACTGATTATGCTGTGGCATTAATAATGGTTTACATGTAAATGCTAATGCAATCCACTTAATACTGAAAAACATAGATTCTCTAACTCCAAGACTGGCTTCATAGGTTTTACCAGTGTACTAATGGATTCTTTTTGATTGCAAATTTCTAGGCATCTTTCATTGACCTAGACTTGAAACCTTTGAAAAGGATGGAATACTACTACAAGTTAGATCAACAGATTGTCAACTGCTATGTTCAGATGGTAAAATCCAAGCATCAACTTGATCACTCTGGAAGTACTGTGGGAGCTTGATGATGGGGATAGTTTGTGGTAATTGATTAGGAGACCTTTCTGAGATTTCTCTTTGATAGATTCCTCATGAATTATCTCATTCTTTCCTTTCTTTTTGGTGACTGAACTTTCAATGAAGAGCAGGTCATAGCCCATGTTTGTTGCGACATTTAATTGAACCTAATTGCCCTACTGTCTATTTTAAAATGGATGACACAATTGAAATAGAAGCATGATGCATAGTTTTCACTTGTCCAATCATCACACTATCCAGCAGCTTAGGCAGTGTATGTGATGCATCTGGTTTGAAGAAGTCTACAAAATCTCAAATAAATTCCTTTTAATAATCATAACAAGTAATAGAACAAGGAAAAATGAGTTTGTATGGACCTTCCTATTGTCAGGAATATCACCTGCAAGTCTCTTAGTTTCACTCATCGTCCCTTTCACTGGTCTAATCATGGTTGTGATTTGCTCCTGTTGTCCATCCTTGGTTATTCTGAAACCTCAGGCCTCATCCATCTGAATATTTTTCTGATAGAACTTTGGAAGAAACTCTATTTTCCCCTTTAACCTCTTCTTATTAAAATGATTGTGTCTGTCTTGCTGTGGAAGAGAGATGGAGGGTTTATAATCATTGGGTCAACTTGTGGGAAGGTCAATGCTTCAAATTTCCAACCTCTGTGTGTGTGTCTGTTCATGATTATACAACATAATTCTTTCTCATGGTTGGTAATCCCTCTGGAAACTGCTTTACATAAACTGCAGATGAAAGTGGTCTCTGTTCAAGACTATATGCTTAACCAGAGAGAAAACGAGTTGCAAAATGAAGTGAGCAATCTGAACAGTATTACACATATTTGTTATAACATGCTATGAGCGGGATTTCTCTTTTAGATGACACATTTGTTAAAACATGCTATGATCAGGATTTCTCTTAGCAAAATTAATACATATGCACGCACTCGCACTTTATTTTTGATTAGATTTCATGAACTCTCTGCAGTCTTAACAATAAATGATTTCTTCATTATCCACTTAAATGAAATTATTCAGCTACTATAGACACAGATGCTATTTACTTGATCTTTGTTTAAAAACGCACGACTGCAACACCAACTTCTCTCAGAGAGCTGATAGGCACCCTAATACTATATATCAAGGACGAAGCAGTTGTGAATTGTGATTGCATGTGATTAACTTCATTTCGCCTGTGATTTTCTTTGAGTTATTACGATTAATAACAACATCATTTAGTTTCTTTTTTATTTATTTATTTTCATCGTCACTTGATTTAAATTCTTAGTGAGCTGTAGTTATCTTTTTCATTCTTGAAGGAGAGGCATATTGAAAGACAAAGAGACTTGTCAGCCTTTCCCTCCCCTACTAGGATATTGACATATCAACCACATAAGCACCTTCCCATCCCAAGACCACATGACCTATTTACTCATACAGCTGGTTTTTGGATAGTTTAGTGCCGTTTGTCAATTGACATGTTCTGCTGTTTGGTGAGCCAACTGGTTTAGGTTCTAGCTTTGACACTACCCTTAGATCTATCGTTGAATTTCTTCTCTTTTTTTTTTTGGCAATCAGTGTGAATATTACCATTAACAAAAACCACTTACAAACTAAGAGCATCCAAACGACCAAACCTCATCACCTCTCTAAAGGTATAATGAGGAATGGCCTCAGCAAGACCAGCATCTGACTACATAACTTTTGCCAAAAACTTCTACATAATTTGCTCTTTTTGTATTCTTATACATTTCTATCATCTCTACTATTTCTCGTGTAATTTTCCCCATTGTGTTGGTATGTAGTATCTGTACTCCTTTGAATTGCTTCCAGTTCCTTGCTTTCCAGATGTGATACACCAGCAGCCACCACTTCCTTCTTAAACTTCTTTTTGTGCTTCATTTAATCAAATCCAATGTAGGTTTCAAATCTCTTGCAGGTAGTGAGATGTTGAACCATATTAGAAGTTCATCTCTTACCCTTGCAGCATAATCACAGTCTACAAATAAATGTTTGTTTGTCTCCATCACTATAGCTTCACACAGGCAATATCTAGTGTCTTCTACATGTATATTCATATTCATCAGTCTTTCCTTGGTGAGCAATCTATTTTGTATTGCTAACCACATGAAGATCTCTAACTAGACAATGACACAAAATTCCAAACTAGTTCAGCAACCTCTAGTTTATCTTGGTTGCCTATCAGGGCAAGATAGCCACTTGTGATTGAATATTTTCCCATTAGCATTAAGGATGAATTGCCCTTATGTGTACCAGTTCTGCATCTTGTTCTTCAGAAAGTTAATTTTCCTCTAATACCAACTACTGTCGGCTGGTGCTCTATAGGTCTAGACTGTCTGCTTTGATGTATTATATCCCATGCACCCATTTTATCCATTATGGCTCCTTACTTCCAGCTAATTGTCGTAGAAGCGAAGCACCATTCCAATTCCAAGCCACATTCCAAATTCAATCCACCCTGCTTCTTTGGAAAACATACTTTATCCCAGAATACCAATGATACTTTCCTTTTTTCCTCAGTGCCTCTCCATAGTTATTCTCTACATTTCTTGTTCACTTCCTTCACTACACTCTAAGGAAGGATAAGAACTGAGCCCCAAAAACTATGGATTGAAAATAGGACAGCCAAAATCACTTGGAGCCTTCTTGCATAAGATAGTTGTTTTGCATTGGTGTGTTTGATCCTACTTGTTATCTTATCAACTAATTGATGACATTCCAGCTTGCCCCACCTCTTAGATGTGAGTGGGAGTCCCAAGTATCTAATGGGAAAAGACCCTTGTGTGAAGCCAGAAATATCCGTGAGCTGCTTCTTCACTTGTTCAGTCATTCCTGTTAAGAATAGGCTGGACTTGTCCATGTTGGCCACAAGTCCAGTTGTAGCACTAAAATGAACTAAAGCTTCCATAACTCTAGAGACAGATTTGACATCTCCTTTACAAAAGATCATTAGACCATCTCCAACCCACCTCTATTTTACTCTCTAATCTTTATACTTGAAGAGTAAAATAGAGAATGAGTTCTCCAACCACCCTCCATTTCACTTTTTGTTCCCCATTTACAGAGAGTTGAATAGTAGTTCTCCAAATTTGGAGAATTACTATTCACGCTCTCTATTAACTTATTCATTATTTTATTATTATTTCTAATATTTTGTACTTAACATATTATTTTTCATATAAGACAATTAATTAAATCTCTAATATTCATAATTCTTTTTAAATATAATATAATATCTTAAAAAATATATATTTAATATATGCTACTTTCATCTCGAATTATTAATATATATTTTTTCGTCATCTAAAGATAATTTGATTTTATTATTAATTTTCACAATAAAGAATGCGCAAAATTAAATGGTCTACAATTGTTCAAACACATTAGTGATCCACGTTCCCAAAAGAAGAAATATTTCGCAATGAAACAAGAATCGTGTTGAAATTATGTTGAACATGCATTTGAAGTTTTGCAATTATTGCTATCAATCACGTTTTTGGAGAAAGGAAGTGCTACATGGTATAATTACTACATGTATTCTACTGCACAACATGACAATGCACCAATTCAAGATGTCGTAGAGGCTCCAAGTGCAACAACATAATTAGTAATTGATGAAAATCTTCGGTTTGAACAATTTTTAGCTAGACATAAATCATAAAGGATAAAAATGCTCATTTTAAAATTTATAATGCGTTAATAGAGCATTTATGAGAGCAACATAATAATCTTGAAAGTTGAGCATTTATGTAATTTTATGTGATTATATTTCATTAATGATTTCACTTTTATTTGAATTGTTCATTAAATGTATGTAATATTTGCTTCTAATTTATATTATTTAGAATAAAATATAATTTTATATTAAAAAAAGAATTTGACAAAACAAAATTTATATTACATGAAAATTATATAAAAGTGATTATTTCGAAAAAAAGAAAGAAGGGATTTATATTATGAAATAAGAAAATAAGAATGAAATATGTCCATTAACTTGTATATTATATAATATTTGCTTGCAATTTCTGTTATTTATAAATTTACAAAAAATATAATTTATATTAAATAAAGAATTTTAAAAGATAAATTTTATATCACATGAAAATTACATAAATTAATTATTTGAAAACAGAAAGAAAGAATTTATTTTATGAAATAAGAAAATAAGATAGAAATAGAAATAATAATATTATATTGAGGAGAGAAGAAGGTTCTTTTGTAGAGAATAAATAGAGAATTGAGTTAGAGTTGATTGTCTGGAGAACTCTATATTTGGAGAGTAAAATAAAAAATAGGGTTGGAGATACTCTTAGATCATCTGCAAAAACAAGGTGGTTCAATCTGAGAGCTTTACACATAGCATGGAACTGTAAGTCTGGCAAATGAGACATGCTTTTGAGTAACCTTGAGAGGTATTCCATGATTAGTTCAAATAGTAAAGGGAAGACATGATCTCCTTATCTCAATCCTCTCTTTCCTTCAAAGTAACCATAACCTTTCCCATTGAGCTTGACAATGCACTTTGGACTTGATACACATACCTTAATCCATTTGATGATTCTTGTTAGAAATCCATACCCTTTTAGAGCTTCCTCTATGAATTCTCAACTCACCATGTCATATGCCTTCTTGAGGTCTATCTTTATCAAGCATCTAGGAGTGGTCTTCCTGTTATAATGTTTAAACATATCATTACAAATTAAGATGTTATGTACCATTGATCTTCCTTGCACAAATGCAACTTGATTGTTTGTTACTAAAAGACTCACATCATCTTTTAATCTAATGCAAATCAGTTTTGAGATGCATTTGTAAATTACATTACAACATGCAATTAGGCTAAATTGATTGGCATGTTCTAGTACCTCCACCTTTGGAATGAGTCCAATGTTGGTGGCATTCACTTGCCTCAACATTTACCAATTCTGAAAGAACTCCAAAACCGATTTTGTTTACCCACTAGAAGTTGGAAGAAGAAAGCTAGGGTTTTAAGATCAAGTCTCTAAATCCCCCATTGATTGCAAGCTTTTGGCATCAAGGTATGATAGTCTTCATCCATGGATCCCTTTCCTCCATAAAGTTCCTAATTTCTCCAATTTATAAAGTTAGAAATCCCCAATTGAGTTAGGGTTTTCTTCTATGTCATTGGTTCCTTTCAATTTTGATTTATTTGATTGTTGTATGATCTATTATGCATGAATTGAGAAGTTTCCATATTTTTAAGAAGAATTCCCATGAACCCATGCTTAACCCATGTTTTTTAGATTATTATGATTGAAGGTGTTTGAACTATGAAAGGAGAATTTTGGAAATATGCATGTTCTTATGAAATTGATGAAATATGATGTAAATTGCTTTGAGAGTAAAGCATATATGTTGTTGTTATTGTTAATTGTTGTGAAAGGATTTCTGACATAATTAATCCATGCATGAATGTGAAAGTTTTTCTCACATAAAAGATTATATGGTTGAAAGGTCTGCTCACCTAAAATGAATCAAAGTTAAGGAGCTATTCTTAGAATAAGGCATGCGGCGATTACCCATGTCCTCTAATAAAAGACAAGAGGCGATTACCCAAGTCCCTTAAAGAAAAGATTAATAAGACTAATGAATGTTCCGTCAAAGTTATGCTTAGCACTGAGTGGACAAATGGAGATTACCCATGTCCCATAAACTATGTGCCACCATAGGTTTTCTAGATAAATATTAGCTAGTGGATCCACGTAAGCTAGAATTTCATGGTTCTTACCTTGGCAAGTGAGAACACCTCTTTTCAGGGTTGGGTAGACACCAGATTCCATGCTAGTAGCTCACATGGTCTTACATGTCGGTTAAAGGTAATTCTCCCACATTAACGAATCAAGGTTACTTAAAGAAGTATCTCATATGTGTTTTAAGATGATGTCTACTTGCAACGACCATGTTTTATGACTTGCATTTTCTAACTCTTTTATATCATGTTTTAGCTTGGTCATTGCATATCACAAAAAAATTCCCTTTTTCATGATTTCATACGCTATGCATTGCTATCATACTTGGAACATTTTGTACTAACACATACTCTTGTCTACATTTCCCCAAATGTAGGGTCTGACACTCCAGATTTGCATTTCCGTGGCTACGGATCTCTTAGTAGAAGCTTGAATATTGGTGAGTCATCATTTTCCTAAGACTGAGCCCTTTATTTCATATTGTCTTTACATTTAAATTTTGAACTTGATGTACTGGTTACGTCCCAATTACTCCTTTGTACTAGATGACTTTCAGACATTGTTGGAATTCCGTTTCATTTAATAAAACTCTTATGTTTTAAAATTGTCTCTTAAATCTTTTGATTTCTATTATGTAGTATGACGTATGCTAAGTGCTTTTGTGGGGCCACTTGGGGTCTTATATGCCATGTTACAACTAAGGTCTACCTTGGGTGGTGACAAACTTGGTATTTCAGAGCACAAGGTTTAGAAAGGTCCTAGGAAGTCTCATAAGCCACATCGAATAGAGTCTTGTTCATGAGTGTGAAGTGCGCCACATTTATGAAGCAAAAATATGTTTAGGAAACTCCACTTCTTTCATTAATCTAAAGTCGTGCGATAGATTTTAACTCTATAATGCCTCTCTCAAAATCCTTATATGATGTTTTACAGGATATGGCCACTCGAAGGGCATAATTTAGGAGGAATGCGGGAGAGAATGTGGAACAAGAGGCTCCTCCTCAAGTTCTGGTCGACCCTTTAGCAGAGCAAGTGACTATTATTGAGTTTAGTGCTGTTTTCCAAGTGTTTGCTCAAGCCATGACGGCTCAAGCCAATAGGGACGTTGCGGTCCCCATGAACCCAAATGTTGTACTACGGCAACTAGAGTGAGAAAATTAACTAGAATGAATCCTTCGGAGTTTCATGGTTCTAAGGTTGAGGAAGACACTTAAGAGTTCATTGATGAAGTGTATAAAGTGTTGATGATCATGGGTGTGACACCTGTGGAAAAGGTGGAATTGGCCGCTTACCAACTTATGGGTGTTGCTCGAATATGGTTTAACCAATGGAAAGAAGGGAGGATGGATGATGTGGGTCCTCTCGATTGGGAAAAACTTAAGGTTACTTTCTTTAATAGGTTCTTTCCCTTTAAATGACGGAGGAAAATATACTTGAGCTTCGTCAAGGAATCATGAGGGTGAAGGAATAAGCTTTGAAGTTCACATAATTATCTAGATATGCTCCTAATATGGCTGCCGATCCTAGGGCAAGAATGAGTAAGTTTGTTTCGGGTGTCCGAGATGGTGGTTAAGGAATGCCGTACCGCTATGCTTATTAATGATACGACAATTTCTTGTCTCATGGTTCATGGTCAACAAATTGAAGAGGAGAAACTTAGGGAAAGGTCTAGGGAGACAAAAAGGGGTCAAACTGGTGATGGTAACTTCTCACATGCAACCTCCGATGGACATGGTCGTTCCAAGTTTCGACAAAGGTTTTCCGGCCAAAGTTTCTCCAATGCTTCTCCTAAGTTAAACAAAGATAGGGTGTCTAACCCTAAGCCTCAAGGAGGAAATGATAGAGGATTTTCATTGTCTGCTTGTGCTAAATGTGGAAAGAAGCATGAGGGCAGATGTCTAGCTGGTTCCAATGCTTGCTTTGGTTGTGTTAAGATGGACCACAAGATAGGGGATTTCCCCTTAATTTCAAAGAATGGGGAAGAAAATTGTCGACAGGTTCAACCAAATCCTTCATCCGGTTGTAGTGGGAGTCAGAAGCAAAACATATTCTATGCACTTCATACTCGTCATGAGCAAGAGGGTTCACCCGATGTGGTTACCAATATGTTGAAATTCTTCCAACTTGATGTTTATTCTTTACTTGGCCCCGGTGCTACCTTGTATTTTGTGACACCATATGTGGCTTTGAGGTTTGATGTTCTTTCGAATTTGTTGTTAGATCCTTTTTTTTTGTCTCTACTCCAATTGGTGATTCTATTGTGGAAAAGAGGGTCTATAGAAAGTGTCCCGTCTCCTTGTCCAATAGAGTCACTCATGTTGATCTTGTAGAGCCTGATATGCTAGATTTTGATGTTATCCTTGGTATGGATTGGTTGCATGCATGTTATGCTTCTATTTATTGTAAAACCCGTGTAGTCAAGTTTCGATTCCCAAATGAACCCATCCTAAAGTGGAAATGGGGATATTCTATTCCTAAGGGTCAGTTTGTCTCTTGTCTAAATGCTATCTAAGAGCTGCATATACCATCTAGTTGGAGTAAGAGATATAGATTTTGAGACCCCTACTTTTGAGTTGGTCCCCATTGTTAATTTTTTGGAGGTGTTTCCAGATGATTTACCCGGTGTTCCTCCCGAAAGGGAAATAGACTTTGGTAACGACCTTCTCCCAGATACGCAATCAGTAGAACTTAAAGAATTGAAGGAGAAACTAAATTTTTTTTGGAATAAGGATTTCATCCGACCAAATATCTCTCCATGGGGTGCTCCGGTGTTGTTTTTTTAGAAAGAAAGATGGTTCGCTTCGTATGTGTATTGACTACCAAAAATTGAACAAGGTTACCATTAATAATTAGTATCCTCTCCCAAGGATAGATGATTTTTTTGACTAACTTCAAGGAGCAAGTAACTTTTCTAAGATTGACCTTCGGTCGGGTTATCACAAATTGAGGATGAAAGAAGATGACATTCCGAAGACGGCTTTTCGAACTCGGCATGTTCATTATGAGTTTTTGGTAATGTCGTTTGGTTTGACTAATGCTCCGACAATATTTATGGATTTGATGAATATGGTGTTTAGACAATACCTTGATATGTTTGTGATTGTGTTCATTGATGATATAGTGATCTATTCAAGGAGTGAAGACGATCATACCAATCATTTGAGGATTATATTGCAAGTCCTCAAGGACCGACAACTCTTTGCAAAGTTTAACAAATGCGAGTTTTGGTTAAGGTCCATGGCTTTTCTTTGTCATATTGTATCCGCTAAGGGTATTGAGGTAGAACTTAAGAAGATGGATGCGGTCAAGAGTTGGCCTAGACCTCTATGCTCGAAACCTCTATGCCCTTCGGGCATTAGGATTTTCATGGGTTTAGCCGATTACTATAGAAGGTTTGTTGAATGGTTTTCTTCAATTACCTCTCTATTGACGACATTTACTCAAAAAAGGTTAAGTTCATATGGTCCGAAGCATGTGAAAAGACTTTCCAAGAATTAAAGGATAGACTTACTTCCGCTTCGGTGTTGACTTTAACAGAAGGAACCAATGGTTTTATTGTTTATTGTGATGCCTCGAGAATTGGGTTAGGATGTGTCCTTATGCAAAATGGGAAAGTTATTGCTTATGGCTCAAGGCAACTTAAGATTCATGAAAATAAATATCCTACCCATGATCTTTAATTAGCGTCTGTTGTGTTTGCTCTTAGATTTTGAGGCATTATTTGTATGGTGTTCATGTAAATGTCTTTATCGACCACAAAAGTTTGCAATATGTGTTTAAACAGAATGATCTAAATCTTTACCAGAGAAAGTGACTCGAGTTACTAATGGATTATGACATGAGTGTTCTCTATCACCCCCGCAAGGCAAATGTGGTGACAGGTGCTCTTAATCGGTTATCGATGTGTAGTATTACTCATATTGAAGATGATAAAAATGAGTTGGTTCGAGATGTTCATAGATTGGCCGGATTGGGTGTCTGTTTAGTTGAATCTACTAAAGGTGGTGTTATAGTTCACGATGGTTCAAAATCATCTTTTGTGGCAGATGTGAAAGCAAAGAAAGGTTTTGATCCAACTTTGGTTGAATTGAAGGAAGCAGTGCTTAAACGTCCGTAGAGGCTTTCTCCCATGGGGAAGATGGTGTACTTATATATCAAGGTCGTTTGTGTGCTCCTAATGTAAATGACTTGAGAAAGCAAATCTTTCTAGAAGTCCATAGTTACCGATATCCCATTCATCCAGGAGCCACCAAGATGTACCATGACTTGTAGGAGATCTATTGGTGGAATGGGATGAAGAAGGACATTGCATAATTTGTGGCTAATTGTCCAAATTATCAAAAAAGTGAAAGTTGAGCATAAAAAACCGAGAGGTTTATCTCAAGACATTTGCATTCCTACTTGGAAGTGGGAAGATTTGAACATGGACTTCATTGTTAGTTTACCACGCACCCGATGGTAGCATGACTCGATTTGGGTTATTTAGATCGAATGACGAAATTGGATCATTTCATTCTTGTCAAGATTTCTTATTCGACGGAGGACTATGCTAAGTT
This sequence comes from Solanum tuberosum, assembly GCF_000226075.1. NCBI lineage: Eukaryota > Viridiplantae > Streptophyta > Magnoliopsida > Solanales > Solanaceae > Solanum > Solanum tuberosum. The sequence continues at coordinate 1,205,721 of NW_006239009.1, read as the reverse complement.
GTATTTGAGGGAAATGGTGAGGTTGCATGGAGTGCCCTTGTCTATTGTCTCTGATCATTGTACCCAATTTACCTCTCTGTTTTGGAAATCTTTCCAAAAGGGCCTTGGTACTCATGTGAAGCTTAGCACAACCTTTCATCCACAAACTGATGGGCAAGTAGGCGTACTATCCAAACTTTGGAAGATATGTTGAGAGCATGTGTAATTAACTTCATGGGCAACATGGACGATTAATTGCCCTTGATTGAGTTTGCATACAACAATAGCTATCAACCCAGTATTAGCATGGCTCCATTTGGGGCTCTACATGGTAGGAGGTGTAGATCTCCTATTGGTTGGTTTGAAGTGGGTTAAGTTGCCTTGATAGGTCTTAATTTAGTTCATGAGTGAAACGACCCCAAAAATGCCCGAAAATGTGCTTCGGAAACACCTATAATTGTAATTTCCATATATCTCAAAATCCGTGCATGATTTCGGAAATTCGACTTCATATTCTTATTCAGGGGGTCAAATTGAGTGGGAAATGGGTCTAACCCGAATTTTAGAGCAACCGTATCAAAATCCGAAATTTCCAAGTGAAGCCTTTTCGAGGGTCTACTTTGGAGGGTCATATCTCCTAGCACACAAATTATTTGGTGGCCAATAATATATCCATGGAAAG
>NW_006239009.1:1200346-1203802 GCF_000226075.1 Solanum tuberosum | reverse complement strand
ATCTTTTGCTATGTATAAGACTTTTTCCTTTTTAGTTATGTTTTGACTATGAGGGTGAGCCCGGTAGTTTGTCTTGGCCCCCGCTAAGTACTCATGTTTAGAGGTGGTGTTGGACAAGTTGTGTATTATGCTTGAGCTTGACTCATCTATGGTATTTTTGTATCATTCTTATTTTTGTTTCTCTTGTTCCCTTAGTCCCGATTTCCCCCTTGATTATGCTTATCGCTTATGGTCATTTTTTTTGCTTCCGCGACCAAGGATGTGTAATGATACGCTATGAGGCTTGTTTAGGGTTCCTTCGGGTTCCCCATTCGCCGGTCACGTCTAGGCCCTAGGCTTGGGTCGTGACAATGAGGCTATGGAGAAAGTTTGGCATATTAGAGAGAGGTTTAAAATGGCTCAAAGTCGACAAAAGTCCTATATCGATGTTGGAATAAGAGATATTGAGTTTAATGTAAATGATTGGGTTAACTTGAAAATTTCACCCATGAAGGGTGTGATGAGGTTTGGGAATAAAGAGAAGCTTAGTCCCCGCTATGTGAGCCCATATCAGATTTTGAGGCGAATTGGCAAAGTTGCTTAAGAACATGAATTGCCTAATGACTTATAATCCGTGCATCTACTTTTCCATGTCTCCTTGTTGAAGAAATGTATTGGAGATCCGACATCTATAGTTTCGTAAGAATGTTTGGGAGTTGAGGAGAATCTTTCTTATGAGGAAGTTCCAGTTGAGATTTTAGACCGGCAAGTTAATAAGTTGAGAAACAAGAAAGTTGCTTCCGTGAAAGTTCTATGAAGTAATTAATTAGTTGAGGGTGCTACTTGGGAGGCCGAGGATGATATGATATCCCACTATCCTCATCTCTTTCCCTCCGTCCCTACTCTTGCTTGAGTTATATAGTTCCTCATGGTTTACTATTTCGATGTCATATGCCTTAAATATTCCCATTATTTCCTCACTATGCAATATTCATGAAAAGCTTGAATTTTGAGAAAATGAGTTAACTTGATAGATTTCTACATCTTTATGTGCATTTGAGTATGAGTTGCATATAGACTTCATGAAATCATGTTTTGAACATGCGTTAGCTTGGAGTTGATGTTTCCTACTCGAATATGTACATTTATGTGATTTCATACATGTTGGGCTGATAGGTTTGAGTTCCTACCTTACTTATGATGTTTAAAATTTCATTCGAGGATAAATGTTCCCAAGGGGGAGATACTGTAACACATCGGATTTTAAGGACCAAGTGGGAAACTCACAATCCAAAATAGGACCATGAAACCCTCCACTGAGCCCCTGACACACCGTGAAGGGGACCACGGTTCGTGTGGTGGCTCGTGGTAAGTTCCCAAATGTTTGACTTGCAGAAGTCCCTCCCACGGAGGTTTAGATGGCCCGTGGTGAGGTTGACGGGCCGTCACTGGCATCGTTAAGAAGGTCAGCAAGAGCGGGTCCTTCCTAAGCCACTGGTCAAGGACCACGGATGACAAAACGGTCTGTGGCACCCTTGACAGGCCGTTAGGGCGCCGTGGCAATGGCATAGGAAGGCCCCAAATCAAGGGTCTCCTCACGACCCATGTCGGCGGGACATGAAGGCCACTGTCAAATAGGTCCATCAGTTTTTAGTCAGCGGATTTTGGGCCTTTTCCTAATTGTTTTAATTCAACACCCTGTCATTTTGTCCTTAATTCAAGGCCCTGTATAAAGGGGTTTAACCCAAAAATTACCCAAATCAATTCATTCTCTCAAATTCTCAAAAGAAGAGCAAGTTCACCCTCCCAAAAATTTCTCTCTCTAGAAGTTAGAAGAAGAAAGCTAGGGTTTTAAGATCAAGTTTCCAAATCCCCCATTGATTGCAAGCTTGTAGCATCAAGGTATGATAGTCTTCATCCATGGAGTTCCTAAATTCTCCAATTTATAAAGTTAGAAATCCCCAATTGAGTTAGGGTTTTCTTCTATGTCATGGGTTCCTTTCAATGTTGATTTATTTGATTGTTTTATGATCTATTATGCATGAATTGAGAAGTTTCCATGTTTTAAAGATAAATTCCCATGAACCCATGTTTTCTAGATTATGATGATTGAAAGTGGGTTTTGAACTATTAAAGGAGAATTTTGGAAATATGCATGTTCTTATGAAATTGATGAAATATGATGTAAGTTGCTTTGAGAGTAAGCATATATGTTGTTGTTATTGTTAATTGTTGTGAAAGGCTTTCTCACATAATTACTGGATGCATGAATTTGAAATGCTTTCTCAAATAAAGGATTCTAAGGTTGAAAGGTCTTTTCACCTAAAATGAATCAAAATTAAGGAGCTATTCTAAGAATAAGGCAAACGGCAATTACCCATTTCCTCTAATAAAAGACAAGAGTGAGAACCCAAGTCCTCTAAATAAAAGATGAATAAGACTAATGAATGTTTCATGGGGGCAATGCTTAGCACCAAGTGGAAAAGTGGAGATTATCCATGTCTCATAAACTATGGCCACCATAGGTTTTTTAGATAGAAATTAGCTAGTGGATCCATGTAAGCTAGAAGTTCATGGTTCTTACCTTGACAAGTAAGAACACCTTTTTTTCGGTGTGGGGTAGACACAAAATTCCATGTTAATAGCTCACATGGTTTTACAGATCGGTTAAAGGTAATTCTCCCACATATACGAATAAAGATTACTTCAAGAATAATCTCATATGTGTTTTAAGATGATGTCTACTTGCAATGACCATGTTTTATGACTTATGTTTTCTAACTCTTTTATATCATGTTTTAGCTTGTTCATTGGATATCACGAAAAGGCCCCTTTTGCATGATTTCATACTCAATGCATTACTATCATACTTGGTACATTTTGTACTAATGCATCTCTTGCCTACATTTCCCCAAATGTAGGGTCCGATGCTCTAAATTCACATTTTCGTGGCTAGGGATTTCTCAGTAGAAGCTTGAAGATTGGTGAGTCCTTATGTTCTGAGGACCGAGCCTTTATTTCATATTGTCTTTACTTTTCAATTTCGAACTTGATGTACGGGTTACGTCTTGATTACTCCTTTGTACTATATGGCTTTGAGACATTGTTAGACTTCCGCTTCATTTGATGAAATTCTTATGTTTTAAAACTGTCTCTTAAATCTCTTGATTTCTATTATTTTGTATGAGCTAAGGCTGGCAAACGGACAGGACCGGATCAACAGGACCGGTTTTACCGGAACCGGTACCGGAACCGGTCCTCGTTACCGGATTTCCTTACCGGAACCGGATCTTACCGGAACCGGTTTTATCGGAAATTTCCAAAGGTTCCGTCCGGTCCCTTAGTTACCGGATTGGAACCGGTTTGGACCGGACCGGAACCGGTTCTTACCGGATCATTTTGTACCGGTAACTTTTTTTTATTTTTTTATTAACTTTAATTATTATATAATATTATATTATTAATTAATAAAATTAT